>NC_041393.1:167739374-167778930 GCF_002162155.2 Triticum dicoccoides
TCTTCTTCTTCCTCCTCTTCATCGTCGTCCTCGGTGGCGGAGGTATGAGTCTCGGCATCCTTGGATGTCATGTATGAAGCACCCTTGCGACGGAGACCACCCCTGGTCCCCTTGGCCTTCTTCTTGGCCTTCTTCTCCGGCGCTTGATAGGCCGCTAGAACCAGCATCTTTGTCAGAAGCGGGATTTTGGGGTCTTCAGGCAGCGGAGCCGGGCAGTAAATCCGCTCCGCCTTCTCTGTCCAGCCCTGAAAAAAACAATAGGGAGGCTTAGGCACCTTCCTCGAGTATGCAAGTAAAGGGTACACCTTGGAAACATGAAAAAACTTACCGGACTAGCGGGATGGGTTAAGTCGTGCCCGTGGTCTTCGGTCGTGGCCGGCCGCGCCTCATTGGCCTTAAAGCGCACCTTCCAGATGTCTTCGTGCGTGGTGTCGAAGAGTTGCAGCAAGGTCTGGTGCTTGGCTGGATCATACTCCCACAAATGACACGTCCGGCGCTGGCAGAAGAATCCGGCAAATAAGCATCACCTGGATCACATTAATGAGCTTGATTCTATTGTTTATCATGTTTTGAATGCGCGTCTGAAGTGTTGTCAGCTCGTCCGCCGAAGACCAGTCCAGGCCCTTCTCTGGCCAGGAGGTGAGCCGCATCGGGGCTCCGGACCGGAATGCGGGAGCCGCGGCCCAGTTGGTGTCGTCTAGCTCTGTGACGTAGAACCACTTTTGACTGCCACCCTTTGACAGTCTCCACGAAGGAGCCTTCGGGCCATGTGAAGTTGGGCATCTTGCTCACCATGGCGCCTCCGCACTCTGCGTGTTGACCACTCACCACTTTTGGCTTCACATTGAAGGTCTTCAGCCATAATCCGAAGTGAGGTGGGATGCGGAGGAAGGCCTCGCACACGACAATAAATGCCGAGATGTTGAGGATGGAGTTGGGGGCCAGATCATGGAAGTCCAGCCCGTACTAGAACATGAGTCCGCGTTCGAACGTGTGGAGAGGGAATCCCAACCCGCGGATGAAGTGGGAGATGAACACCACCCTCTCATGGGGCTCCGGGGTGGAGACGATCTGTCCCTTAGCCGGGAGTCGATGGGCGATTTCCTTGGCCAAGTACTCAGCCTCCCGGAGCTTCGTAATGTCCTTCTCTTGACGGAGGAGGCCATCCACTTGCCCTGCACTCCGGATCCGGACATGGTGGGAGTGCTTTTTGGGCGGAAGAGATGAGAGCTTGGGCGCCAGAGCTCGAGAATGGATAGGCGGAGAAAGAGAAGGCGTGGGTGAAAAAGGTGAATCCTTATCTCTTTATAAAGGCAGTGAATATCAAGCGCCTCCCCACTCTCCTTAAAACTAGCCTATTCTCCAAGGGCCGTGCAGATGGCACGGTTGGGTTACCCATGCCCGTATTGATGAGAATCCCGCAATAAGGGGACACGATCTCTGCTTTGACAAGACGTGCCAATGAAAACGCACCTCAAAATATGGAGCGGCAGGCTAAAAAACGGTTTGAATAATGGTCGGGTGATGGCGTGATGTCATGCTACAAAAAGTTGTCAGCGGATTGGATTCGTGAAATATTATACTCTCTACAATTGTGTGTGGTATTTGTTTTGCAGAGCCGGACACATTTTCTATGTTCGAAGACTATTTTGGAGTATTCGGAGAAGGAACCCTCCTTGCAATGCCGAAGATAATCTGCGTGTCGGACACCTCGTCAGTGAAGCCTGGTTCAGGGGCTACTGAGGGAGTCCTGGAATAAGGGGTCCTCGGAGGGCCAGACTATTAACATGAGTCGGACTATTGGGCTATGTAGATACAAGACATAAGACTTCTTCCCGTGTCTGGATGGGACTCTCCTTGGCGTGGAAGGCAAGCTTGGCGATTCAGATATGTAGATTCCTTTCTCTATAACCGACTTAGTACAACCCTAGTCCCCTCCGGTGTCTATATAAACCGGAGGGTTTAGTCCCTAGGGCATAATCATAATCATATAGGCTAGACTTCTACGGTTTAGCCATTATGATCTCATGGTAGATCAACTCTTGTAATACTCATATTCATCAAGATCAATCAAGCAGGAAGTAGGGTATTACCTCCATAGAGAGGGCCTGAACCTGGGTAAATATCGTGTCCCTCATCTCCTGTTACCATCGGCCTTTGACGCATAGTTCGGGACCCCCTACCTGAGATCCGTCGGTTTTGACACCGACAACCACCACCACCACAGACCCCACATCCCCAGCCTGACCAATCGTGCTCGAGCCAAGACTAGAAATGACCAACAACGAATCAATGGCTCCAAGACTTTGCTCCTAAGGGGGTAACGACATCGGGGACATCGTCATAGTCCGATCCAACAATGGATCTTAGGCTTTCGCCCGGAGCACATTGTAAGGATGAGCTGCGGGAGCTTCACAATGACTCCTCCAAGAAGGAAAAAGTGGCGCCCAAAGGTGTCGTCGTCATCGCTGTCGACAAAGACTGACACCAGGCTTTTGCCTAAAGCATCGCACCTCTAACCTCACCGCTTATGCCTGCCACCTAGTCTGGCAAATCATAAGAGCACGAGACCTTACCATCTCCTACAACTCGTCAACGAGCGTCCCCGTCGGAGCAGGCAAAAAGGTACCTCTGGTGACGCCACAGCTCACCTCGAGCACCAGCGCCGACCGGAGCGGAGATCCAGCCATGCCATGTCCTGACCATCACACCTGACCACCACCAGCCAGATCCATCCCCGCCGCCAAGCTCACCTTGCCTAGACCACCAACGTGAGCCACAAGACGATGCCGCACTACTAGGAAATAGCTTATAGATAGACGCTTACTATTAGCGCGCTATATTGACCCATGCTAATGCTAATTACTTGTAGCACGCTATATTGTCCCCTCGCTGCTAGTAAATATTACAGGTAGTACATGGCAAAAACACATGCTATTAGTAATATCTCTCGTGGACAAGATGTAGTAGTAGTGCATGTAGTAAAACCTGCGCTATTACTAGATGAAGTGCTATAACGCAGGTGAGACATTACACGCTACTACTACCCCGATCCACTCCCACCCCACCAAACTCTCTCATGAATCCCTAAAAAAACTCTCACAAACCTCACCCCCACCCCTTGGTCGACCTCCTCTCCCCCACGATCTCTTCCCCGCCGCCGCCACCAATGCCGGCCGGTTCCGGCGAGCTCCGCCTGCGCACAACACGCCCCTAAGCTCCCCAAGCTCCGCCCCTCCCTCCCCGTCGTCCAGATCCGTGCCTCAAGGCCTGCATCCCAGCCCACGGCTAGGGTTTGTTGGGGAACACGGTAATTTCAAAAATATTGCTACGATCACGCAAGATCTATCTAGGTGATGCATAGAAACGAGAGGGGAGAGTGTGTCCACGTACCCTCGTAGACCGAAAGCGGAAGCGTTAAGTAACGCGGTTGATGTAGTTGAACGTCTTCGCGATCCAACTGATCAAGTATCGAACGCACGACGCCTCCACGATCTGCACACGTTCAGCTCGGTGACGTCCCTCGAACTCTAGATCCAGCTGAGGCCGAGGGAGAGTTCCGTCAACACGATAGTGTGGTGACGGTGATGATGAAGTTACCGGTGCAGGGCTTCGCCTAAACACTACGACGATATGACCGAGGTGGAAAATTGTGGAGGGGGCGCCACACACGGCTAAAGATCAACTTGTGTGTCTTTGGGGTGCCCCCCTTGAGGGAGTCCTGGATTATGGGGTCCTCGGAGAGACGGCCTATGTGACATGGGCCGGACTAACGGGCCGTGAAGATACAAGAACAGAAGGCCTCCTCCCGTGTCCGGATGGGACTCTCCTTTACATGGACGGCAAGCTTGGCGTCCAGATGTGTAGTTTCCTTCCTTTATAAACCGACTTTGTAAACCCCTAGTCCCTCTGGTTCCTATATAAACCGGAGGGGTTAGTCCATAGAGGCAATCACAATCATACATGCTAGACATCTAGGGTTTAGCCATTACGATCTCGAGGTAGATCAACTCTTATAAAACCCCTATACTCATCATAGTCAATCAAGTAGGAAGTAGGGTATTACCTCCATTAAGAGGGCCCGAACCTGGGTAAACATCGTGTCCCCTACCTCCTTGTTACTTTCGATCCTCTGACGCACAGTTCGGGACCCCCTACCCGAGATCTGCCGGTTTTGACACCGACATTGGTGCTTTCATTGAGAGTTCCTCTATTCCGTCGATAGAAGGATTGATGGCTCGCCTTGTCATCAAAGACAACATCACTTCCGGAGAAGCCCTAACTTTAGGGAAAACCCTCCGGCTCGGCAGCTTCATCATGGGCGCTCGCCCGGCCGTTAAGCCTGAAGCAGCCCAACTCATCGCCAAAAATCGCCTCCGCATCGGCCCTGAATACTACGACAAGATGGATCTGGCAGATGTATCGGCCTTAAACGAACTGCTAGATCGCATCGCCGCCCTAGGGGTCGCAACCGACTACGATCCGATTGGGCTTAAACCCGATCAGAGAGAAATCAGATCTGCGCTAATCACCCATCATGTGGCAATCACGGAGGAACAAGCCGACAATAACTCTTCTCCTATGTTGAGAACAAAGTATGTTTGGGTTTCCGAACTCAGGGAACCGGACTCACCTCTTCTGGAAGACACTTCCTGTCTTCTGAACATTGAATTGGGCACTGAGCCTAAAAACACACCGGATGCTCCGGAGCCCAGGCTTGGAACCTCAGAAATTCTTCAGAATCCGAACTTCTCAGTGGGTCAGGGTTCGGATTCGATCCCGCCCACCCACCACAAGAAATATTCGCCAAGAAACTCCGGTCCTCCGGACATATGCGACCTAATGTATGTGCGGCAGCAGCCTCAGGAAATAGTCCACCACTTTTGGGCTAGATTCTTGCTTGTCAAAAACAAGATTAAGGATTGTTGTGACGATGACGCGATCTCGGTATTTTGCAACAATTGCATGGATGATGGAATCCTTAATGCCCTCAACCACCGTCGCATACTGCACTTTGCCAATTTGGCACACATAGTACAGAAGTACTGCGCAATGTAAAGCGCCTGGAAAACCCAGACAGCCCGCTGGGAACCGCAGGCCTTTAGGCCATCCCCTGGAAGGGCTTTCGGATCACTAAAGTGCTCATGGACGGCGGTAGTGGACTGAACTCATTTACGAGGACACGCTCAATAAAATGCAAATGGACAGGAGATTGAGCAAAGTAACACAGCCTTTCGCGGTGTTATCCCCAGTCGAGAAGCCAGATGCTCGGGAAAAATCAAACTCGATGTGGTATTCGGCACACCGGAGAACTATAGGTCCAAAGAGTTACTCTTCCATGTGGAACCATTCAACAGCAGGTATCATGCTTTGCTGGGGCGAGACGCATTCATGCGCTTCCAAGCCGTACCCCATTACGAGTATATGAAGCTCAAAATGCCCAGGCCCAATGGAATTATCACTATCACCAGTGATCCGGACATAGCACTCCGCGCCGAAAATAAAACCGCCTCTCTGGCCCTTGAGGCATTACACGAGGCCCTCGTGACCGAGGAATTGACCACTCCATGTTCCACAGTAGACAGGGACAATGTAATCCTCGATAAGAGACCTAAGTCTACCTCCTTCAAGCCGGCAGACGAAATAGTCAAATTTCAAATCCACCTGATGGATCCCAATAAAACAGCTTCCATTGGGGCACAGCTGGATCTGATGGTGGACGCTGCATTACGCACATTCTTGCATGAGAACTCAGACATTTTTTCCTGGCACCCTTCAGATATGCAAGGTATCCCATGAAGACTAGCCGAGCATAGTCTCAACATACTGAAAGGATACAAACCAGTCAAACAAACTCTGCGCTGATTCTCCAAACCCAAACGAGAGGCTATGGGGGAGGAGCTAGCCAAGCTACTCGAAGCCGGGTTTATCGGAGAAATCAAACATCTGGACTGGCTAGCAAACCTGGTCATGGTACCCAAGAAGGATAAATCCTGGCGCCTGTGTGTCGACTTCAAAGATCTTAATAAGGCTTGCCCTAAGGACCCCTTACCACTACCTCGAATCGACCAGATTATTGACGCAACCGTAGGGCACGATTCCCTGTGCTTCCTCGATGCATACTCCAGATATCATCAAATCAAGATGAAAGAATCCGACCAAGCCACAACGACATTCGTCACTCCGTATGGGCCTTTTTGCTAGAACACTATGCCTTTCGGACTCAAGAACGCCGGCGCAACTTACCAACGCATGATTCAAACATGCCTGAAAAAACAGATCAGAAAAATTGTGGAGGCATACGTAGATGAAAAAGTCATCAAAACAAAATGTTGATTCATTGGTGGATGACTTACGCCTTACATTCGACAAACTCCGAGCATATGACATACGACTCAATCTGGAAAAATGTGTTTTTGGTGTTCCAGCCAGAAAGTTGTTGGGTTTATCATCCCCAATAGAGGAATCAAGGCAAATCCTGCTAAAATCCAAGCCCTGTCACAGTTGGCAACACCAACAAACCTCAAGTAGGTCCAAAAATTAGTTGGGTGCGTGGCAGCTTTAAGTCGTTTTATCTCCAGACTAGGGGAAAAGGCGTTGCCATTATATTGCTTGCTATGCCGCACTGACCACTTCGTGTGGACGGATGCTGCCACAGCCGGATTGGAAGAAATAAAGGCTCTGTTAGCGAGTAACCCAATCCTGTCCGCACCAAACATCGGTGAACCGATGCTTCTCTACACATCTGCAACTCACCAAGTGGTGAGTGCAGTGCTCGTTGATGACCTGCAAGTATACGGAATAGTTGTAGCCTCTTTCATAAGTAAGAGTGTCGAACCCAACGAGGAGCTAAAGGTAGAACAAATACTCTCTCAAGTCCTATCGGCCACTGATACGACTCTACGCACGCTTGACGTTCGCTTTACCTAGAACAAGTATGAAACTAGAAGTACTTTGTAGGAGTGATAGGATAGGTTTGCAAGATAATAAAGAACATGTAAATAAAAAGTAGGGGCTGTTTAGATAAAGACGCAATAAAGTAAATATAGCGAGTGTGGAAAAGTGGTGGTAGGAGTTGTGGAATTGTCCCTAAGCAATTGAGTACGTTACTAGACCTGTAATCACTATTGCAATTCTATTTGAGGGAGAGACATAAGCTAACATATCGTCCCTTACTTGGAATTCTACGCACTTATGATTGGAACTCTAGCAAGCATCCTCAAACACTAAAGATTCATTAAGGTAAAACCCAACCATAGCATTAAAGTATTAAGTCCCCTTTTATCCCATACGCAAACAACCTACTTACTCGGGTTTGTGTTTCCGTCACTCACGCAACCCACCATAAGCAAATCATAAACATATTGAAAACCCTACAGCGGGAATCCCTCACGCTTGCGCAACACGGAGGGCACCATAGGACAGCACCAATAACAAAAAATGCAACTCAAACCAATCATAGCAATTCATCAATCACCGATAGGACAATAGAAATCTACTCAGACATCATAGGATGGCAACACATCATTGGATAATAATATGAAGCATAAAGCACCATGTTCAAGTAGAGGGTATAGTGGGTTGCGGGAGAGTGGACCGCTGAATATAGATGGGGGAAGGTGATGGAGATGTTAGTGAAGATGACGGCGGTGTTGGTGAAGATCGCGGTGATGATGATGGCCTCCGGCGGCGTTCCGGCGCCACCGGAAGCAAGGGGGAGAGAGCCCCCCTTCTTCTTCTTCTTCCTTGACCTTCTCCCTAGATGGGAGAAGGGTTTCCCCTCTGGTTCTTGGCTCCCATAGCTTGGGAGGGGCGAGAGCCCCTCCGATATTAGATCTATCTCTCTGTTTCTGCGTTCCCTGTTTCTGCCCCTTCACCGTTTCCTTTATATCTGGAGATCCGTAACTCCGATTGGGGTGAATCTTTCGCCCAGATTTTTCTCGTAAAATTAGCTTTCTTGCGGCAAAAGTAGAGCCTCAACCGCCTTATGGGTGTCCCACGAGATCCCAGGGCGCGCCCAGGGGTAGGGGGCGCGCCCCCCTGTCTCGTGGCCACCTCGGACACTGTTTCGCGTTGATTTTACTTCCCAAAAATCATAAATATTCCAAAAAAAATCTCCGTCCGTTTTTATCCCGTTTGGACTCTGTTTGATATTGGTTTTCTGCGAAACATAAAACATGCAACAGACAGGAACTGGCACTGGGCACTGGATCAATATGTTAGTCCCAAAAATAATATAAAAAGTTGCCAAAAGTATATGAAAGTTGAAGAATATTGGCATGAAACAATCAAAAATTATAGATACGACGGAGACGTATCACTCGTCGTCAAACAAGATGAGGAGGGACATAAATTCCCACTTCAGAAACCAGTATATTATGTATCAACGGTCCTTACACCATGTAAATCCCGATACCCGCACTATCAAAAGATAGAATATGCAGTCTTTATGGCATCCCGCAAGCTGTGACACTACTTTCAAGAGTGCTCCATCACGGTGGCTTCCGAAGTATCACTTAATGATATTATAAATAATTGGGACGCCACCGGCCAGATTGCCAAATGGGCCATTGAGCTCTTACCATTTGAAATAAATTACAAGCCACGCCCGAGCTATTAAATCTCAGGTGTTGGCTGACTTCGTCACCGAATGGACAGAGGCCGAAATCCCTAAAGAATATGGCACATACTCCAACTAGGTGATGCACTTTAACGGCTCTAAGATGTTAGCCGGATTAGGGGCTGATGTCATCTTGACATCCCCAATAGGAGACACAATCTATTATGTGCTCCAAATACTATATAAAGATTCTAACAATGCAGCCAAATACGAGGCCTTATTGCACGGTCTCCGGATGGTCGTCTCCATGGGCATACAACCGCCTTGAAGTGCGCGGGGATTCAAACCTCGCAATATCTCAGATAAATGGAGACTTTAATGCAAAAGATTTGAAGATGGCGGCTTATCGTAACGCCATACTCAAAATGTCAGCTCGGTTTGAAGGGCTCTAGTTTCATTATGTGTCTCGAGAGAGTAATCAAGCTGCGGACATACTTGCCCACATGGGCGCTAAACACAACCCCGTCCCACCTAACACCTTCATGGAGAGGCTCTTCAAGCCATCCATAGTGTGGTAGGACGATAACTGCAACATTGTTCCGGAGCCGACCATACCCCCAGATTTCGAACACAGCTCTGATATCGTCGGGGGTTTGGGAACCGAGATAACACCATCGGCCCATGAAATCATGGATGTAATCGCCCCATGGACCGAACCTTTCCTCGCCTACCTTACTAGGAACGAGCTCCTTGATGATCATTCGGAGGCCCGTCGCATTGTTCGACGCTCGAAGGCTTACAAAGTCCATGAGGGGGAACTGTACAAGAAAAGTACCACCGGAGTCCTAAAAAGGTGTATCTCCGAAGAAGAAGGACGACAGCTCTTGGCCGAAATACACGCCGGTCTTGGTGGCCATCACGCCGCCGCTCGGGCCCTTGTAAGTAAGGCCTTCCGTACAGGTTCCTTTTGGCCCATAGCCCAAGTAGACGCACAAGACCTCATACAGCGATGTGTTGGATGCCAGCTTTTCACAAATCAAAGCCATATGCCACCCACTGCTTTGTGAACAATCCCCATTACGCGGCCTTTTGCAGTCTGGGGGCTTGACATGGTTGGATCCCTTAAAGAAATATTTACTGGTTATGGTCGACAAATTCACTAAGTGGATAGAAGCCAAACCAGTAAAAACGGCCGAGGCCGGACCAGTTATAGACTTCATATCCAGTGTGGTGCACCGTTATGGTGTCCCGCATAGTATCATTGCTGACAACGGTTCTAACTTTACGGTTGATGAGGTAAAAACTTGGTGCGCTAATTTGGGCATTAAGCTCGATTACGCCTCTATATATCACCCTCAGACAAACGGTCAGGTCGAACGGGCTAACAACTTGATAATGAGCGACATTAAACCCAGACTAGTACGATCCTTGCGTGAATCAAACAAGCACTGGGTGGAAGAACTCGATTCTGTACTCTGGGGGATGCGTACCACGCCCAATCGCACGACCGGATACACACCTTTTTTCATGGTGTACGGCGCCGAGGCAGTATTGCCTTGCGACATTATTCATGACTCACCTCGAGTGCACATGTATGAAGAGAGAGAGGCCAAGCTCGATCGGCAGGACGATCTGGACGGTTTGGAGGAGGAGCACGACATTGCGAAGGCCCATTCCGCATTTTACCAATAGCAAGCTCGGCGATATCAAAGCAGGGAAATACGGGCAAAGACTTATAATGTCGGTGAACTCGTCCTGCGCCTACCAGAGAAGAAAAAGGACAAGCTCAAGCCCAAATGGGAGGGTCCCTTCATCATAGATGAAGTTCTCACTGGAGGATCCTATCGCCTTCGCAGCGCTTCCGATAATCATTTGGAGCCAAACCCATGGAATGCTGCTCGGCTCCGAAGATTCTACGCCTAAGTCCACACTTGTAACTTTTTTTGTCTTTTCTCCCTCTCACCCCTCTTTTCTCTTTTTTTGGTTTTTGTACAACTTCAACCAGTGTTCGGATCAACCGCACACTCGAGGGATATATGTCATTAAATGTACATACCCCATATCACCTTGGGGCTTCTTTTACAGAAGCTTATTCTGATTATTATTGTGGAGCGTCAAGCTCACCGTATATTTGTGTTGTCTACTCATATGTGTCCTGTCTTCACCATTATATGCACCTTTATGACTTAAGTTTTTGCCAAGTTGGGTTGCCTAGCTCCTGTGCTTATGCCCAACATTCCCGCTTGTTCGGCTAGGGCATAAAGGGAGCACCTATGCGATTGTTACAACTGGGTTATCCGGACGTGTACCTCAGACGGGTGAAGCCAAAAGCTAGCATTCGTAAGGGAATAATCGGTCGGCGGACAAGAGACGAACTGTCCATGTTGCAATATACACCCCCAAATTATAAAGTGTACTATGATTTCTCGCATCATAGTTTATGTATGCGCAAAAACGCATGCTGGCCCAGGGAAAGGAAGCCTTAACTGAACTATTCTCTCTGGAAGATGTTTCTTACAATCAAATGTAATATAACATAACTCCCCAAATACAACTTGTCTGTTCAAGCAACTATGACCGGACTGCCTAGTTTCCGAACATGCCTTGGTGTTTACCAATGGTTTAAATATCTGGAAACACTCCAAACCTCAGGTTCTGGAGGTCGAAGCGGAAAGTCTGCCATGACAATCGTTTTACAATTCAGCTGGAGAAAAATTTGTTGATAAAGTACATTACTACTTGGACTCAAAAACTTCTTCTTCCCCTGGACCCTCTAGTAGGTTGTCTAGTTTACAATCCAGTCGAGAAAACTTAGTTGTTGTTTTCACTTGGTTGTACACTAAGCTAACATGAATTTCTTGTCCATCTGGTCCCCGGGGTCCGACCCGGGCCATATGATTCAGGTCAAGCTTGGTATACCGTGTTTTCACCATGGCCCAGTCTTCTCGAGCGCCTTCCTGACACGCTGATATCTTCCATAGCTCCAAACGGCGACGAGCTCCCTTGAATAAATTCGTAAGCTCATCCATACTTCCTGGAGGGGAATCAGATGACCATAAAGCCTTAGCCATGTTCCTCATTGCTTTCCGAGCTCACTCCTACACTTTCGACAACTCTTGTAGCAAGTCGCCTTGGAATCCGGATACTTCTCCTTCGAGATGTCCGGTTAGCACACCTACAGAAGCAAAATTGTAAAATTTTCAAACAGGAGACCATTTGGTAGATAGGTTAAAAAGCATATTGAATATGCCGCCTTTCAACTTCTTGTTCTCTTTCAAAGCACCCGATAATTGGGCTCTTAAATCCTTCAGCTCTTCGGCCTGCTTGATATTTGCGTCTTGTAGTTTGTTCTTCTCAGTAATGGTTCGTGTCAATACACATTGACCAGCGGCTTCTTGCCCTTCGGCATGTTGTTTATCTGCTTGAGAAGCCCATAGCCACTCCTCCAGCTGATCTGTCGAGCCTACAAATGAGACAAAAGCATAATTGAGAAACCTCTTTGTATTCATGGAGCCTTATCTCTGAGCTGCTGCTGCACTTACCATCAGGTACCTTCTTGGATTTCTTCAAATCTTTGAGTTTGGCGGTGGCAGCAGACAACTTTGTTCGACATTCTTCAAGCTCCTTCGATAACTTGTTACTCCTCTCCGTGAGTACCTAGTAATGTAACAACTCTTAAATCAGTTGGGCCAACTACTTCAGGACTCAGGGGCTACTGGCATATGATTATTGAATCCACGCAAAAAAAGTCTTACCCGCATATCCTTTGAAAGCTGGTGAGTGGTTCCAGCAACTCCATCACGAGCAGCTCGGATATAAGCATCCGCTGAGCTGAGAGCATTAAAAGCCTCTTCGGTAAAATGCGGGTCGCGCATAGCCGCTCTCCGCCGCCGGTGACCCATCGCACTCTCCACTTCGGAGTTTGTGATGGATACATTATCCGAATCCTTTGGGAGATGACAATCCGGCATTGCTCCCGCATCCCCTCCCGTCCTTATGGAAGGTTCCGGGGCTGGATCAGTCTGTGCATGGCCGGCCAGGTCTCCGGATGCAGTCCGGTGTACACTCCTCCTGCAATATGGCACAATAGGGAACGTCACCATCCGATCTATCCATTGAGTGCGTACTAAAGGATTATACCTCTTCAACGCAGAAGAAGGCCCGGCTATATCATTGTTCGCCTTTCTTTTTAGAGAGGCACCTTGTGCAAGCGTCATCTTCTTAGAGGACGCCTTTGCTGCAGCACGCTGGTGGGAGCGTCGTCCCTTGGGAGCATGATATAGTGCGGTGGGTGAGTCACGGTGGGAAAACTCTTTTTGAGGAGATGTCTCCTGTACTTACATGGGAGCAAGGAAAAAGGTCGGGATAGTCGGCTATAATGGCCACTTCCGTGCCATCATAGCTCGTCTGATAAAAGACTCCATCCGGAAAATCTACAAATATGTCTGGATCCTCTTTGTATACAGGATCAAGGTCTCGATTATGGTCCTCCGGCTACGGCGCGGGGCTATAGATCCCCACGATGACCTTTCTCCATTCTCGTTAAAGGTAGTCAAATTAAGTTCAACTAAAAAACATAGTTAAGGGAAAAGGATCAATTAAAATCAAAGACTCACCCAGTCAATGGGGGTATACATAGAGAAACTTTCTCAACACTTGAGGCGAGCAAAATCTTCTTTTTCCCCTTTAAAAAGGTCAGCCAACATGGCGGCCAGCGCAGCGAAATTAGCCGGACCCTTGCACCCACAATGAGAGGCATCATCCTCCCCGTTGTAATGCCTCGACTAGAGTTATTGAAATGCCTCTTAACCTCCGCATTGTCTTATTCTTCATAGCTTCGGGGACGCCAGCTGGCACGCTTCTTTAAAGGGGCAGAGGAAAATTCGGGAAGACCTTGCCGGATTGGGTCCGGAAGGACAACATCTTCGATGTAGAACCACTCCGAGGGCCACTCTTCGGATGCCTTCTTCGGAGTGCCGGACAGATATCCTGTTCCGCCTATATGCCATACTTCGGTGCCGCCCACCTCGAATATGGATCCCTTCTGGGAGCGAGGCACGAGGAAGAAATATTTCCTCCATAAATCAAAATGGGCCTCGCAGCTGATACGTCTCCAACATATCTATAATTTATGAAGTATTCATGCCATGTTTACAATATTTTTATATGATTTGATTAGAACTAACCCGGACTGACGCTATTTTCAGCAGAACTACTGTGGTGTTGTTTTTGTGCAGAAATAAAAGTTCTCGGAATGTGCTGAAAATCAACAAAGAATTTTTCTGGAAAATATAAAAAATACTGGAACAAAGAGTTGTTGGAGGGGAGTACCGTGGGCCCCACAAGGGTGGAGGGCACGCCCACCCCCCTGGGCGCGCCCTTGTGCCTCGTGGACACTCCATGGGACTCCCTGACATGTTCTCGACGCCAACCACTCCTATAAATACCCAAACCTCCAGAACATAACCTAGATCGGAAGTTCCGCCGTCGGAAGCCTCTATAGCCACGAGAAATCAATCTAGGCCATCTCTGGCACCCTGCCAGAGGGGGCCATCATCATCGGAGGACATGGAGGAGGATCCCGGAGGGGCCATCATCGCCATGAAGGCCAAGGACCAGAGGGAGAACCTCTCCCCATATAGGGGGAGGCCATGGAGGAGGAAGCACAAGGGGGAGAACCTCTCCTCCTCTCTCTCAGTGGCGCCGGAGTGACATCGGGAGGGGAATCATCGCCGCGGTGATCGTCTTCATCAACATCACCATCATCATCATCATCCTCATCTCTTTTACACGGTCCACTCTCCCGCACCCCGCTGTAATCCCTACTTGAACATGGTGCTTTATGCCACATATTATGATCCAATCATGTGTTGCCATCCTATGATGTTTTGACTAGTATCCTTTGTCTTTGGGTTGATTGATGATCTAGATTGGTATGAGTTGTATGTTTTATTTTGGTGCTGCCCTATGGTGCCCTCCGTGTCGCGCAAGCGTGAGGGATTCCCGTTGTAGGGTGTTGCAATACATTCATGATTCGCTTATAGTGGGTTGCTTGAGTGACAGAAGCATAAACGTGAGTAAGGGGGTTGTGGCATATGGGATAAAGGGGACTTTATATGTTAAAGCTATGGTTGGGTTTTACCTTAATGATCTTTAGTAGTTGCGGATGCTTGCTAGAGTTCCAATCATAAGTGCATATGATCCAAGAAGAGAAAGTATGTTAGCTTATCCCTCATATGAAATTGCAATGACGACCACCGGTCTTGTTAACAATTACCTAGGATAATTCCGCACACCGACCCATCATTATTCCACACTCACTATTTATAATATTTAGTAATATATTCTAACTTTATGATAACAGCACCTACTTTTATGTTTTATCTCTCCGATATCATGCAAAGTTATCCTCTTCATACCCACAACGTAGTTTTATTTCCCGTTTCTAGTTGGAAGCAAGTGTTTGGTGTACGTAGAGTCATATCAGTGGCAGATAGGACTTGAGAGAATATTGATCTTACCTTTAGCTCCTTGTGGGTTCGACACTCTATACTTATCACTTCCACCTTTGGGAATTGCTACGATGATTCCCTGCACTTGGGGATTATCAAGCTCTTTTCTGGGGCCGTTGCCGGGGAGCAATAGCATGGGGTTGATATTCTCGTGTGTGCTTGTTTGCTTTGTTCACTAAGTATTTTTTTTGTTTTTCCTTTTTGTTTCTGTTTAGTTGTGGGTGAAACATACAAAAAAATTAAAATAATGAAACACAAAAAAAACTTGCCTCTCATGCCTAAAAAGTTTTTCAAAAAGAGAAGTGATTGGAAAGTTATGCATTGAAGAAGTGAGGGTCAACCTGGAGCACTTGTGTTCATGCTCATGGAAACTGTTGGAGATATGCCCTAGAGGCAATCATGTATGATGATATTTCCTATGTGTTTATGAATAAAGATAGTCCTTGGACACTATCAATGATGTGTATCAGCAAGTACGTGACTTGTTTGTTGGCCTATGCATTGTATGATGACTGTCCTAAAAGGTCCCTAGTCGAAAGGGCTATGTGGACGCGCAGCTGACTAGACTAGCATATGACACGGTCGATGGCTTGGTCTCACTAGCCATGGAGCATTGGATGTTAACCGGATAATATGGACTTGGAAGGGTCTGGTCGGATTCGACGTAGTCAGATCTGAGTCGAGATAAGGTCTGAGTCGGACAGACCCAACTATGAGACGCAGTGATATGTTATCTGTGAGTCTCTAGTACAACATACATTCTATGTCCTAAGACCTGAGTTGACGCATGTACTCGAGATGGTGACAGACTTGCTTTGGGCCAGCCAAACGCTACTCCGTGACTGGGTAGTTACAAAGGTAGGTTTCGGATTTGTCCAGTCCCATGCTGCGAGACATGGTCGAGCAAGATGGGATTTGCCCCTCCGATCAGGAGAGATATACTCTGGGCCCCTCGTGTGAACCGGCTAGGATAAGCATGGCCATGCGACAAGTTTTATGAGATAATCCGGATAGTGGTCGGTATCACTGGAACGAGAAAGAGGTCGGGCTAGCACAAGGATGACAGTCTCGCCTTGAGCACGACAACATATATCGTGCGGCAAAGGGAACAGAAGTGTGACACGTTGTACAGGTTCGCCTAACCAGCTTCATAGTCTGCTTGGTGGTCGGCACGCCGTGCTAGAGGCCGCTACCAACCGTGCAGGTCGAAGTTGATCCGAAATGTGACCAAGCCGACTTGAACCTAAGGAGTCGCGCGCTTAAGGGAAGAAACCTACAAGGTCGGATCCGAGGACGCAGGTCGGATGTGATCCGAGCTGTATTCGGATTGTGGCTGAGTAGACATGTGGGATTTAGGGTCCGTGCGAGGCCCAAGTGTTGAGCCTAGGAGGGACGCCTATATAAAGTGGAGGTGCAGCACACTCATGTTGTTGATCGCTTCGGGGTTGCGACTAGGGTTTGCATGTGTTGCGAATAGCCACCTCCACTTGCCGCCGACTGTGCGATCGGACCTAGCAGTCCGCCGCATGGTGTTCCTCCCGCATGTGCGGATACCTTTAGAGGCGGTGCACTTGCGCCGCTCCGGCGAACTTGTACGTGGGATCGGACGACCGACTGTTTGAGGGAGATCAGACGAGGAGGAGACGATCCATGCGGACGCACTGCCCCAACTCTTCTTCCGCTGCACGGCACTGTGCGTCTAGTGGTAACAATCTATGATCCATCTCCCGTAGCATGTTCTTGGTTGTTCTGCGCGTAGGAAAATTTAAATTTGCAGTCAACGCACCCTACCGTAGATCCCAACAGAAACAATGTAGAATTTTTCATGGAAGTTTCTCTGTAACTAATTATCCCCTTGTATATATCCATTGTATTATAAAAATAATGTGCCAAGGTTTGGTTTTAGGATGATTAGATTGCTTGTTTACTATGTGCAGTACAAAAACAATTGCCTAGGATAATTCCGCACACCGACCCATCATTATTCCACACTCACTATTTATAATATTTAGTAATATATTCTAAATTTATGATAAAAGCACCTACTTTTATGTTTTAGCTCTCCAATATCATGCAAAGTTATCCTCTTCATACCCACAACATAGTTTTATTTCTCCTTTCTAGTTGGAAGCAAACATTCGGTGTACGTAGAGTCGTATTAGTGGCAGATAGGACTTGAGAGAATATTGATCTTACCTTTAGCTCCTTGTGGGTTCGACAGTCCATACTTATCCCTTCCACCTTTGGGAATTGCTACGATGATTCCCTGCACTTGGGGATTATCAGCAGCCTAGAAACACCTCGCAAAGAGCAACGAATGGAGCCAGGTGTGAGGTTGTGCAGTTGGAGACCGTAATAATCTAGAAGACTTCTGAGGAAAGGGTGGATTGGGAAACCCACGCCCCTCAGTAAGAAGGAAATGAAGCACACCCTCTCCCTTTTATTAGGATTAGGGAATTTCTCCGCCAGGGCTTCGCCATTGAAGTAAGTTAATCCCGCCCGAACAGGGACTAGATTCGAGGGAGGAAGATATCCTTGCGCCTGAAGCTTGGTCAATTGGGCGTGGGGCACCGAGCAGCTCTCCCAGTCACCTTCTTGAGGGCCTTCAGGATGCGAGGAAGAACAAGGAGCGTTGGCCATCTTTGGTTGGTTTCTCGGGGCAAGCGCTAAGGATTTTCTCGGTTGGTGAGGAATGGAATCTGAGATTCAATCTCTTTAAATAAGCGCCTGCCCTACATGGTCGAGGTGTTATTTGTAAAAATGCATGGACCCTTCGCATTCGTCAGACACGTGGAAGCCAAGGCGACGGCAGCGCAGAAGCTGAAGAGTACAATATTTAATGTAAAAGATGAACTATATAGAATTCAATGGGGAACTCGCCTTGCAAAGCCGAAGACATGAAGCCAGATACAACAACGTCATTGAAGGCAAGTTCGGGGGCTACTGAGGGAGTCCTGGATTATGAGGTCCTCGGAGAGCCGTCCTATGTGACATGGGACGGACTAACGAGCCGTGAAGATACAAGAACAGAAGGCCTCCTCCCGTGTCCGGACGTGGATGACAAGCTTGGCGTCCGGATGTGTAGTTTCCTTCCTGTGTAAACTGACTGTGTACACCCCTAGTCCCTCTGGTGCCTATATAAACCGGAGGAGTTAGTCCTAGAGGCAATCACAATCATACAGGCTAGACATCTAGGGTTTAGCCATTACGATCTCGAGGTAGACCAACTCTTGTAAAACCCCTATACTCATCATAGTCAATCAAGCAGGAAGTAGGGTATTACCTCCATTAAGAGGGCCCGAACCTAGGTAAACATCGTGTCCCCTGCCTCCTTGTTACCTTTGATCCTCAGACGCATAGTCGGGACCCCCTACCCGAGATCTGCCTGTTTTGACACCGACACCCCTCCCTCGTATATAAAGGAGGATAGGAGGGGGCCGGCCAGCCACAAGGGGCGCGCCCAAGGGGGGGAATCCTACTCCAAGTAGGAGTAGGTTCCCCCCTTTCCTAGTCCAACTAGGAGGAGAAGGAGGGAGGGCGAGGGAAAGAGGGGCCGCGCCCCCCTCCCCTTGTCCTATTCGGACTCCCCTTGGGGGGGCCACCTCCTGGTGCGGCCCTCTCTCTCCCCTAAAGGCCCACTAAGGCCCATTACTTCCCAGGGGGTTCCGGTAACCCTCCGGCACTCCGGTTTTATCCGAAATTCTCCAGAAAACTTTTGGTGTCTGAACAACATGGTCCAGTATATTAATCTTTATGTCTCGACCATTTCGAGACTCCTCGCCATGTCCGTGATCTCATCCGGGACTCCGAACAACCTTCTGTACATCAAATCACATAAACTCATAATACCAATCGTCATTGAACGTTAAGCGTGCGGACCCTACGGGTTCGAGAACTATGTAGAAATGACCAAGACACATCTCCGGTCAATAACCAATAGCGGAACCTGGATGCTCATATTGGTTCCTACATATTCTACGAAGATCTTTATCGGTCAAACCACATAACAACATACGTTGTTCCCTTTGTCATCGGTATGTTACTTGCCCGAGATTCGATCGTCGGTATCATCATACCTAGTTCAATCTTGTTACCGGCAAGTCTCTTTACTAGTTCCGTAATACTTCATCCCGTAACTAACTCATTAGTCACAATGCTTGCAAGGCATATAGTGATGAGTATTACCGAGAGGGCCTAGAGATACCTCTCCGAAACACGGAGTGACAAATCCTAATCTCGATCTATGCCAACCCAACAAACACCTTCGAAGACACCTGTAGAGCACCTTTATAATCACCCAATTACATTGTGAAATTTGGTAGCACACAAAGTGTTCTTCCGATATTCAGGAGTTGCATAATCTCATAGTCTGAGGGACATGTACAAGTCATGAAGAGAGCAGTAGCAATGAAACGGTAACGATCATAATGCTAAGCTAACAGATGGGTCATGTCCATCACATCATTCTCCTAATCATGTGATCATGTTCATCAAATGACAACACATGTATATGGTTAGGAAACATAACCATCTTGGATTAACAAGCTAGTCTAGTAGAGGCATACTAGGGACAATATGTTTTGTCTATGTATTCACACATGTACTAAGTTTCCGGTTAATACAATTCTAGCATGAATAATAAACATTTATGATGAAATAAGGAAATAAATAATAATTTTATTATTGCCTCTAGGGCATATTTCCTTCAGTCTCCCACTTGCACTAGAGTCAATAATCTAGATTACATAGTAATGATTCTAACACCCATGGTGCTTTGGTGTTGATCACGTTTTGCTCGTGGAAGAGGCTTAGTCAATAGGTATGCAACATTCAGATCTGTGTGTATCTTGCAAATCTTTATGTCCCGTGCTGACACTTGATGACGTATGGAATTGAAGCGCCTCTCAATGTGCTTGGTTCTCTTGTGAAATCTGGATTCCTTTGCTAAGGCAATTGCACCAGTATTGTCACAAAAGATTTTCATTGGACCTGATGCACTAGGTATGACACCTAGATCGGATATGAATTCCTTCCATCCAAAATCCTTCATTTGCTGCTTCCGAAGCAGCAATGCACTCCGCTTCACACGTAGATCCCGCCACGACGCTTTGATTGGAACTGCACCAACTGACAGCTCCTCCATTCAATAAAAATATGTATCCGGTTTAGTGTCAAAGCTTGCATCAACGTAACCGTTTACAACAAGCTCTTTTTCACCTCCATAAACGAGAAACATATCCTTAGTCCTTTTTAGGTATTTCAGGATGTTCTTGACCGCTATCCAGTGTTCCACTCCGGGATTACATTGGTACCTCCCTACTATGCTTATAGCAAGGCACACATCAGGTTAGCATTGCATACCTGATAGAACCTATGGTTGAAGCATAGGGAATGACCTTCATTTTTTCTCTATCTTTTGTAGTGGTCGGGCATTGAGTCTGACTCAACTTCACACCTTGTAACACAGGCAAGAACTCTTTCTTTGACTAATCCATTTTGAACTTCTTCAAAACTTTATCAAGGTATGTGCTTTGTGAAAGTCCAATTAAGCGTCTAGATCTATCTCTATAGATCTTGATCCCCAATATGTAAGCAGCTTCTCCGAGGTCTTTCATAGAAAAACTCTTATTCAGGTATCCCTTTATGCTATCCAGAAATTCTATATCATTACCAATCAACAATATGTCATCCACATATAATATCAGAAATGCTATAGAGCTCCCACTCACTTTCTTGTAAATACAGGCTTCTCCAGAAGTCTGTATAAAACCATATGCTTTGATCACACTATCAAAACGTTTATTCCAACTCCGAGAGGCTTGCACCAGTCCATAAATGGATCGCTGGATCTTGCACACCTTGTTAGAACTCTTTGGGTCGACAAAACCTTCTGGTTGTATCATATACAACTCTTCTTCCAGAAATCCATTCAGGAATGCAGTTTTGACATCCATCTTCCAAATTTCATAATCATAAAATGCAGCAATTAATAACATGATTCGGATAGACTTAAGCATCATTACGGGTGAGAAAGTCTCATTGTAGTCAACTCCTTGAACTTGTCAAAAACCTTTTGCAACAAGTCGAGCTTTGTAAACAGTAACATTACCGTCTGCTTCGGTCTTCTTCTTAAAGATCCATTTATTTTCTATGGCTTGTCGATCATCGGGCAAGTCTACCAAAGTCCACACTTTGTTCTCATACATGGATCCCATCTTAGATTTCATGGCCTCAAGCCATTTCGCGGAATCTGGGCTCATCATCGCTTCCTCATAGTTTGTAGGTTCACCATGTTCTAGTAACATGACTTCCAGAACAGGATTACCATACCACTCTGATGTGGATCTTACTCTAGAAGACCTACGAGGTTTGGTAGTAACTTGATCTGAAGTTTCATGATCATCATCATTAACTCCCTCACTAATTGGTGTAGGAATCACCGGAACTGATTTCTGTGATGAACTACTTTCCAATAAGGGAGAAGGTACAATTACCTCATCAAGTTCTACTTTCCTCCCACTCACTTCTTTCGAGAGAAACTTCTTCTCTAGAAAGGATCCATTCTTAGCAACAAAGATTTTGCATTCGGATCTATGATAGAAGGTGTACCTAACAGTTTCCTTTGGGTATCCTATGAAGACGCACTTCTCCGATTTGGGTTCAAGCTTATCAGGTTGAAGCTTTTTCACATAAGCATCGCAGCCCCAAACTTTAAGAAACAACAACTTTGGTTTCTGGTCAAACCACAGTTCATAAGGCGTCGTCTCAACGGATTTTGATGGTGCCCTATTTAAAGTAAATGCAACCGTCTCTAAAGCATAACCCCAAAACGATAGTGGTAAATTAGTAAGAGACATCATAGATCAGACCATATCCAATAAAGTACGGTTACGATGTTCGGACACACCATTTCACTGTGGTGTTCCAGGTGGCATTAGTTGTGAAATTATCCCATGTTGTTTCAAATGAAGACCAAACTCGTAACTCAAATATTCTCCTTCACGATCAGATCGTGGAAACTTTATTTTCTTGTTACGATGATTTTCCAATTCACTCTGAAATTCGTTGAACTTTTCAAATGTTTCAGACTTATGATTCATTAAGTAGATATAACCATATCTGCTCAAATCATCTGTGAAGGTAAGAAAATAACAATACCCACCACGAGCCTCAATACTCATTGGACCGCATACATTGGTATGTATTATTTCCAATAGGTCGGTAGCTTGTTCCATTGTTCTGGAGAACGGAGTTTTAGTCATCTTGCCCATAAGGCACGGTTCGTAAGCACCAAGTGATTCTAGAAGTCCATCAGCATGGAGTTTCTTCATGCGCTTTACATTGATATGACCCAAACAGCAGTGCCATAAATAAGTTTCACTATCATTATCAACTTTGCATCTTTTGGCTTCAATATTATGAACATGTGTATCACTACGATCAAGATTCAACAAAAATAGACCACTTAGCAAGGGTGCATGACCATAAAAGATATTACTCACATAAATAGAACACCATTATTCTCTAATTTAAATGAATAACCGTCTTGCATCAAACAAGATCTAGATATAATTTTCATGCTTAACGCTGGCACCAAATAACAATTATTCACGAGATGTAGAGGTAGCGTGCCGACAGCGATCACATCGACTTTGGAACCATTTCCCACGCGCATCGTCACCTCGTCCTTAGCCAATCTTCGTTTAATCTGTAGCCCCTGTTTCGAGTTGCAAATATGAGCAATAGAACCAGTATCAAATACCCAGGCGCTACTACGAGCATTAGTAAGGTACACATCAATAACATGTATATCAAATATACCTTTCACTTTGCCATCCTTCTTATCCGCCAAATACTTGGGGCAGTTCCACTTCCAGTGACCAGTCCCTTTGCAGTAGAAGCACTCAGTTTCAGGCTTAGGTACAAACTTGGGTTTCTTCTCTTGAGCAGCAACCTTTTTGTCATTCTTCTTGAAGTTCCCCTTCTTCCATTTGCCCTTTTTCTTGAAACTAGTGGTCTTATTGACCATCAACACTTGATGCTCCTTCCTGATTTCTACCTCCGCAGACTTTAGCATCGCGAAGAGCTCGGGAATAGTCTTGTTCATCCCTTGCATATTATAGTTCATCATGAAGCCTTTATAGCTTGGTGGCAATGATTGAGGAACTCTGTCAATGACACTATCATCAGGAAGATTAACTCCTAGCTGAGTCAAGTGGTTATGGTACCCAGACATTCTGAGTATGTGTTCACTGATAGAACTATTCTCCTCCATTTTGCAGTTGTAGAACTTGTTGGAGACTTCATATCTCTCAACTCGGGCATTTGCTTGAAATATTAACTTCAACTCTTGGAACATCTCATATGCTCCATGACGTTCAAAACGACTTTGAAGTCCCGATTCTAAGCCGTAAAGCATGGCACACTAAAAATCGAGTAGTCATCAGCTTTGCTCTGCCAGATGTTCTTATCGTCATCAGTGGCATCTGGAGCAGGCTTGGCACCCAACGGTGCTTCTAGGACGTAATTATTCTGTGCAGGAATGAGGATAATCTTCAAGTTATAGACCCAGTCCGTGTAGTTGCTGCCATCTTCTTTCAACTTAGCTTTCTCTAGGAACACATTAAAATTCAAAGGAACGGTAGCACGGGCCATTGATCTACAATAACATAGACATGCAAAATAACTATCAGGACTAAGTTCCTGATAAATTAAAGTTCAATTAATCATATTACTTAAGAACTCCCACTTAGATAGACATCCCTCTAGTCATCTAAATGATCATGTGATCCAAATCAACTAAACCATGTCCGATCATCATGTGAGATGGAGTAGCTTTCAATGGTGAACATCACTATGTTGATCATATCTACTATATGATTCACGTTCGACCTTTCGGTCTCAATGTTCCGAGGCCATATCTGCATATGCTAGGCTCGTCAAGTTTAACCCGAGTATTCTGCATGTGCAAAACTGGCTTTCACCCGTTGTATGTGAACGTAAAGCTTATCACACCCGATCATCACGTGTTGTCTCGGCACGACGAACTATAGCAATGGTGCATACTCAAGGAGAACACTTATACCTTGAAATTTAGTAAGGGGTCATCTTATAATGCTACCGCCGTACTAAGCAAAATAAGATGCATAAAAGATAAACATCACGTGCAATCAAAATATGTGACATGATACGGCCATCATCATCTTGTGTTCATGATCTCCATCATCGAAGCATCGTCATGATCTCCATCGTCACCGGCGCGACACCTTGATCTTCACCATAGCATCGTTGTCGTCTTGCCAACTATTATTACTACGATTATCGCTACCGCTTAGTAATAAAGTAAAACAATTAGATGGCGATTGCAATGCATACAATAAAGCGGCAACCATATGGCTCCTGCCAGTTGCCGATAACTTTGTTACAAAACATGATCATCTCATACAAGAATTTATATCACATCATGCCTTGACCATATCACATCACATCAAGCCCTACAAAAACAAGTTAGACGTCTTCTACTTTGTTGTTGCAAGTTTTACGTGGCTGCTACGGGCTTCTAGCAAGAACCGTTCTTACCTATGCATCAAAACCACAACGATTTTTCGTCAAGTGTGTTGTTTCAACCTTCAACAAGGACCGGCCGTAGTCAAACTCGATTCAACTAAAGTTGGAGAAACAAACACCCGCCAGCCACCTATGTGCATAAGCACGTCGGTAGAACCAGTCTCATGAACATGGTCATGCAATGTCGGTCCGGGCCGCTTCATCCAACAATACCGCCGAATCAAAGTAAGACGTTGGTGGTAAGCAGTAAGACTATTATCGCCCACAACTCTTTGTGTTCTACTCGTGCATATAACATCTATGCATAGACCTGGCTCGGATGCCACTGTTGGGGAATGCGGTAATTTAAAAAAAACTACGATCACGCAAGATCTATCTAGGTGATGCTTGATACGTCTCCAATGTATCTATAATTTTTTATTGTTCCATGCTATTATATTATCTGTTTTGGATGTTTAATGGGCTTAGTATGCACTTTTATATTATTTTTGGGACTAACCTATTAACTGGAGGCCTAGCCCAAATTGTTGTTTTTTTGCCTATTTCAGTGTTTCATAGAAAAGGAATATCAAACGGAGTCCAAATGGAATGAAACCTTCGGGGGAGTTATTTTTGGAACAAATGCAATCCACGAGACTTGGAATAGACGTCAGGGAAGCAACGAGTTGGCCACGAGGGTCCAGGGCGTGCCCTACCCCTTGGGCGCGCCCCCCACCCTCGTGGCTCCCCTGTATGACTTCTTTCGCCTAAATATATCCATATACCCCGAAAACATCCAGGAGCACAATAGATTAGGAGTTCCGCCGCCGCAAGCCTCTGTAGCCACCAAAAACCAATCGAGACCCTGTTTTGGCACCCTGCCGGAGGGGGGTCCCTCACCGGTGGCCATCTTCATCATCCCGGCGCTCTCCATGACGAGGAGGGAGTAGTTCACCCTCGGGGCTGAGGGTATGTACCAGTAGCAATGTGTTTGATCTCTCTCTCTCTCTCGTGTTCTTGAGGTGGTACGATCTTGATGTATCGCGAGCTTCGCTATTATAGTTGGATCTTATGATGTTTCTCCCCCCTCTACTCTCTTGTAATGGATTGAGTTTTCCCTTTGAAGTTATCTTATAGGATTGAGTCTTTAAGGATTTGAGAACACTTGATGTATGTCTTGCATGTGCTTATCTATGGTGACAATGGGATATCACGTGATTTACTTGATGTATGTTTTGGTGATCAACTTGCGGGTTAAGTGACCTTGTGAACTTATGCATAGGGGTTGGCACACGTTTTCGTCTTGACTCTCCGGTAGAAACTTTGGGGCACTCTTTGAAGTTCTTTGTGTTGGTTGAATAGATGAATCTGAGATTGTGTGATGCATATCGTATAATCATACCCACAGATACTTGAGGTGACATTGGAGTATTTAGGTGACATTAGGGTTTTGGTTGATTTGTGTCTTAAGGTGTTATTCTAGTATGAAATCTAGGATAGATCAAACGGAAAGAATAGCTTCGTGTTATTTTACTACGGACTCTTGAATAGATCGATCAGAAAGAATAACTTTGAGGTGGTTTCGTACCCTACCATAATCTATTTGTTTGTTCTCCGCTATTAGTGACTTTGGAGTGACTCTTTGTTGCATGTTGAGGGATAGTTATATGATCCAGTTATGTTATTATTGTTGAGAGAACTTGCACTAGTGAAAGTATGAACCTTAAGCCTTGTTTCCTAGCATTGCAATACCGTTTACGTTCACTTTTATTACTTGTTACCTTGCTGTTTTTATAATTTCAGATTACAAAAACCTATATCTACCATCCATATTGCACTTGTATCACCATCTCTTCGCCGAACTAGTGCACCTATACAATTTACCATTGTATTGGGTGTGTTGGGCACACAAGAGACTCTTTGTTATTTGGTTGCAGGGTTGCTTGAGATAGACCATCTTCATCCTACGCCTCCCACAGATTGATAAACCTTAGGTCATCCACTTGAGGGAAATTTGCTACTGTCCTACAAACCTCTGCACTTGGAGGCCCAACAACATCTACAAGAAGAAGGTTGGATAGTAGACATCAAGCTCTTTTCTAGCGTCGTTGCCGGGGAGGTGAGTGCTTGAAGGTATATCTTTAGATCTTGCAATTGAATCTTTTAGTTTCTTGTTTTATCACTATTTAGTTTATAAAAGAAAACTACAAAAAATGGAATTGAGTTTGCCTCACACGCTTCATCTTTTTAATATCTTTTGTGAGAATGATGGAAAGGAAAAATGTGCTCAAGTGCTAGAAGAAGAAGTATATAAAATGTTTGGCACTAAATCTTTGAATGAGGAGCATAATTGCAATGTTGTTAGTATGAATTCTTTGAATATCCATGGTACTAATGATGATTGCACTAGTCATGATGAAAATGTCTCTTATAAGCATGTCAATTTTCGTGGAGTGCATAGAGTTTGCAAGTACACACCAAATACGGAAGATAGATTTTGCAAGAGGCATAAGTATTTAGAAACTAAATGGTTGCAAGAATGGCTAGATGCTTGTGCTGAAAATTTAAAGTTTCTTTGCCATCCTTGTGAACTTTGCAATGAACGTGATCATTTAAATCCCCAATGCAAATTGTTTCATGATTGTATCATGTGAAAAAAAATTGTGATGACTTGATTTCCCTTGCACATCATAATGAACTTAGTTTGCTTTTGGGTTATGAAGAAATAAAACGTATAACTAAAGATATGCCAGAATTTGTCCTTGATAAAGTTCTTGATTTTGATCTAGAAGAAATTTTTATGTATTGTGCGGTGAATTGCATTGAAAATCCTTATATTGCCAATTACATAAAGAAAAGAAAGCAAATAGAAGATAAAGAGAATACTAATGAAAGGGAGGAGACTTCCCAATATCCTCCCATTATTTCTTATGATGAATCAGGTAACGAGGAGGAGCTTTCTATTCAACCAATCTCATTAATAAGGAGCTCAAAAAAGAGGGTTAAACCCACACATGATGTGAAGAAGAAAAAGAAAAGACGGAGAAGCAAAGGTAGAAAGGTATCCCTCCCAGATGATGTTGCTCCTATTACTCATTGTGATGATGATAATTGTTATACTATTAGTGCTATCCATACTATTAATGATGAGAGTGATTATGCTTATGATATGAAAATGCCCAAGCTTGGGGATGCTATGTTTGATGAGAATGACATGTTTGAGAATATATTTGCTGCAATTAATGTTTGTCACAAGCTTGGGGATGCTACATTTAATGAAGATGATATTTTTAGCCTCCCAAGTTTTGATGAGCAAATTTATTATGATGATAGCATGCCTCCTATTTATGATGGTTATATTGATGAAAGTGGGTTTGGAAGAGTGTCAACTTTAGGAAGTAATGATACCACTATTTTGGACGGTGTTGAATCTTATAATATTTATGAAAGTGGATTTGGAGAGGTCATGACTTTATTTAGTGATGAATCCACTATTTTGGAAGAGGTTTCAATTGATTATGATGAGAACAAAGTTGCTACTTATGATGATTATTGTGATGAAACTTATGCTATAAAATGTAGTGATGATTATATTTATAAAACTTGTCATGATTATGATTACCATTTTTCTGAACATTACTCTTTTAATGTGGAAAAAATTTATAGTATTCGAGTCTCTTATGATACTCCCACTATTCCGAATGAGAAGAAATTTGCTTATGTGGAGAGTAATAAAATTTATATGCTTGGGGATCATGAAAATAATGCTTTATGTGATGGCTATATTGTTGAATTCATTCATGATGCTACTAAAAATTATTATGAGGGAGTAATATATGCTTGTAGGAATTGCAATAATATCAAGTTTCCTCTCTATGTGCTTAAAGTTTTGAACTTATGCTTGTTTTGCCTTCCTATGCTAGTTGATTATTGTTCCCATAAGTTGTTTGCTCAAAAAATTGCTATGCATAGGAAGTGGGTTAGACTTAAATGTGCTAGTCATATTCTTCATGATGCTCTTTTTATGTTTCAATTCTTATCTTTTATGTGAGCATCATTGAAATCATCATGCCTAGCTAGGGGCGTTAAACTTTAGCGCTTGTTGGGAGGCAACCCAATTTTATTTTTGTTCTTTGCTTTTTGCTACTGTTTAGTAATAAATAATTCATCTAGCCTCTTTTTAGATGTGGTTTTATGTTTTAATTAGTGTTTGTGCCAAGTAGAACCTTTGGGAAGACTTGGGTGAAGTCTATGTGATCTTGCTGTAAAAAACAGAAACTTTTGCGCTCACGAGATTAGCTGCCATTTTTTTACTGGAGAGTGATTTTAGGTTGATTCTTTTTTAACATGATTAATATAAAAATTCCTCAGGTACACCAATTTATTTCAGAATTTTTGGAGTTACAGAAGCATTCCAATGGTACACATTACTACAGACTGTTCTGTTTTTGACAGATTCTATTTTCTATGTGTTGTTTGCTTATTTTGATGAATCTATGAGTAGTATCGGAGGGTATGAACCATAGAGAAGTTGTAATACATTATATATTACACCAATATTAATTTAGAATGAGTTCACAACAGTACCTAAGTGGTGATTTATTTTCTTATACTAACGGAGCTTACGAGTTTTCTGTTGAGTTTTGTGTTGTGAAGTTTTCAAGTTTTGGGTAAAGATTCGATGGACTGTCGAATAAGGAGTGGCAAGAGCCTAAAGATTGGGGATGCCCAAGGCACCCCAAGGTAATATTCAAGGACAACCAAGATCCTAAGCTTGGGGATGCCCCGGATGGCATCCCCTCTTTCGTCTTCGTTCATCGGTAACTTTACTTGGAGCTATATTTTTATTCAGCACATGATATGTGTTTTGCTTGGAGCATCATTTTATTTTCTTTTGTTTTGCTTTATGTTTGAATAAAATACCAAGATACGAAATTCTTAAATGCTAGTGAGTCTTCAAATAGTTGCATAATTATTCAACTACTCATTGATCTTCACTTATATCTTTCGGAGTAGTTTGTCGTTTGCTCTAGTGCTTCACTTATATCTTTTAGAGCACAACGGTAGTTTTATTTTGAAGAAATAGATGAACTATCATGCTTCACTTATATTATTTTGAGAGTCTTTTAGAACAGCATGGTAATTTGCTTTGAACTTTCACATAAAGTGCATTGAATAATATGAGAAGTTTGATACTTGGTAATTGTATTGAGATATAAACGTGGTAATGCTAGAGTCATGCTAGTTGGGTAATTATGAAATTAAGAAATGCTTGTGTTGAAGTTGGCAAGTCCGGTAGCATGCACGTATGGTAAAAGTTTTGTAACAAATTTGTAGCATGGTGTGCTCTTTGATTGCCTTCCTTATGTGTGGAGGTCGGGATCGCTCGATGGTTAACTCCTACCAACCCTTACCCTAGGAGCATGTGTAGTAGTGCTTTGATTCAAGGGCTAATAAACTTTTGCAATAAGTATATGAGTTCTTTATGACTAATGTGAGTCCATGGATTATACGCACTCTTACCCTTCCACAATTTGCTAGCCTCTAAGATACCGTGCATTGCCCTTTCTCACCTTGAGAGTTGGTGCAAACTTCGCCGGTGCATCCAAACCCTGTGATACGATACGCTCTATCACACATAAACCTCCTTATATCTGCCTCAAAACAGCCACCATACCTACCTATTATGGCATTTCCATAGCCATTCCGAGATATATTGCCATGCAACTTTCCACCGTTCCGTTTATTATGACACGTTCCATCATTGTCATATTGCTTTTGCATGATCATGTAGTTGACATCGTATTTGTGGCAAAGCCACCTTTATAATTCTTTCATACATGTCATTTTTGATTCATTGCATATCCCGGTACACCGCCGGAGGCATTCACATAGATTCATATTTTGTTCTAAGCATTGAGTTATAACTCTTGAGTTGTAAATAAATAGAAGTGTGATGATCTTCATTATTAGAGCATTGTCCCAAGCGAGGAAAGGATGATGGAGACTATAATTCCCCCACAAGCCGGGATGAGACTCCGGACTTTATGAAAAATAAATGAGGCCAAAGAAGCCCAAATAATAATAATAAAAAGAGGCCAAAGAAACCCACTAAAAATGAGAGAAAAAGAGAGAAGGGACAATGTTACTATCCTTTTTTCACACGTATGCTTCAAAGTAGCACCATGATCTTCATGATAGAGAATCTCCTATATTGTCACTTTCATATACTAGTGGGAATTTTTCATTATAGAACTTGGCTTGTATATTCCAATGATGGGCTTCCTCAAAATGCCATAGGTCTTCGTGAGCAAGCGAGTTGGATGCACACCCACTTAGTTTCTTTTGTTGAGCTTTCATACATTTATAGCTCTAGTGCATCCGTTGCATGGCAATCCCTACTACTCGTATTGACATCAATTGATGGGCATCTCCATAGCCCGTTGATTAGCCTCATAAATATGAGACTTTCTCCTTTTTTGTCTTCTCCACATAATCCCTGTCATCATACTCTATTCCACCCATATCGCTATATCCATGGCTTACGCTCATGTATTGTGTGAGGGTTGAAAAAGCTGAAGTGCGTTAAAAAGTATGAACCAATTGCTTGGCTGAAACCGGGGTTGTGCATGATGGGAGCATTTTGTGTGAAGAAAATGAAGCATGGCCTAACTATATGATTTTGTAGGGATAAGCTTTCTTTGACTATGTTATTTTGATAAGACATGATTACTTGTTAGTATGCTTGAAGTATTACTATTTTTATGTTAATATGAACTTTTATCTTGAATCATTTGGATCTGAGTATTCATGCCACAATAAAGAAAATTACATTGAGAAATATGCTAGGTAGCATTTCACATCAAAAATTCTATTTTTATCATTTACCTACTCAAGGACGAGCAGGAATTAAGCTTGGGGATGCTTGATACGTCTCCAACGTATATATAATTCTTGATTGTTCCATGCTATTATATTATCTGTTTTGGATGTTTAATGGGCTTTACTATACACTTTTATATTATTTTTGGGACTAACCTATTAACTAGAGGCCCAGCCCAAATTGTTGTTTTTTGCCTATTTCAGTGTTTCGCAGAAAAGGAATATCAAACGCAGTCCAAACGGAATGAAACCTTCGAGAGAGTTATTTTTGGAACAAACGCAATCCACGAGACTTGGAGTAGACGTCAGGGAAGCAACGAGGTGGCCACGAGGGTCCAGGGTGCGCCCTACCCCCTGGGTGTGCCCCCATCCTCGTGAGCCCCTCGTGGCTCCCTTGACCGACTTCTTTCGCCTATATATATCCATATATCCCGAAAACATCCAGGAGCACAATAGATCGGGAGTTCCGCTGCCGCAAGCCTTTGTAACCACCAAAAACCAATCGGAACCCTGTTCCGGCACCCTGCCGGAGGGGGGATCCCTCACCGGTGGCCATCTTCATCATCTCGGCACTCTCCATGACGAGGAGGGAGTAGTTCACCCTCAGGGCTGAGGGTATGTACCAGTAGCTATGTAATTGATCTCTCTCTCTCTCTCGTGTTCTTGAGGTGGTACAATCTTGATGTATCGTGAGCTTTGCTATTATAGTTGGATCTTATGATGTTTCTCCCCCTCTACTCTCTTGTAATGGATTGAGTTTTCCCTTTGAAGTTATCTTATCGGACTGAGTCTTTAAGTATTTGAGAACACTTGATGTATGTCTTGCATGTGCTTATCTGTGGTGACAATGGGATATCACGTGATCTACTTGATGTATGTTTTGGTGATCAACTTGCGGGTTCAGTGACCTTGTGAACTTATGCATAGGGGTTGGCACACGTTTTCGTCTTGACTCTCCGGTAGAAACTTTGGGGCACTTTTTGAAGTTCTTTGTGTTGGTTGAATAGATGAATCTAAGATTGTGTGATGCATATCGTATAATCATACCCACGGATACTTGAGGTGACATTGGAGTATCTAGGTGACATTAGGGTTTTGGTTGATTTGTGTCTTAAGGTGTTATTCTAGTATGAACTCTAGGATAGATCAAACGGAAAGAATAGCTTCGTGTTATTTTACTATGGACTCTTGAATAGATCAATCAGAAAGAATAACTTTGAGGTGGTTTCGTACCCTACCATAATCTCTTCGTTTGTTCTCCACTATTAGTGACTTTGGAGTGACTCTTTGCTGCATGTTGAGGGATAGTTATAGGATCCAATTATGTTATTATTGTTGAGAGAACTTGCACTAGTGAAAGTATGAACCCTAGGCCTTGTTGCCTAGCATTGCAATACCGTTTACACTCACTTTTACCACTTGCTACCTTGTTGTTTTTATAATTTCATATTACAAAAACCTATATCTACCATCCATATTGCACTTGTATCACCATCTCTTCGCCGAACTAGTGCACCTATACAATTTACCATTGTATTGGGTGTGTTGGGGACACAAGAGACTCTTTGTTATTTGGTTGCAGGGTTGCTTGAGAGAGACCATCTTCATCCTATGCCTCCCACGGATTGATAAACCTTAGGTCATCCACTTGAGTGAAATTTGCTACTGTCCTACAAACCTCTGCACTTGGAGGCCCAACAATGTCTACAGGAAGAAGGTTGCGTAGTAGACATCAATGCATAGCAATGAGAGGGAAGAGTATGTCCAAGTACCCTCGTAGACTAAAAGCGGAAGCGTTAAATAACGCGGTTGATGTAGTCAAATGTCTTCGCGATCCACCCGATCAAGTACCGAACACACGACACCTCCGTGATCTGCACACGTTCAGATCGGTGACGTCCCTCGAACTCTAGATCCAGCCGAGGCCGAGGGAGAGTTTCGTCAGCACGACAGCATGGTGACGATGATGATGAAGTTACCGGCGCAGGGCTTCACCTAAGCACTAACGATATGACCGAGGTGGAAAACTGTGGAGAGGGGCACCGCACACGGCTAAAGATCAACTTGTGTGTCTTTGGGGTGCCCCCTCCCCGTATGTAAAGGATGAGAGGAGGGGGTCGTCTGGCCACAAGCGGCGCGCCCAGGGGGGAATCCTACTCCAAGTAGGAGTAAGTTCCCCCTTTCCTAGTCCAACTAGGAGGAGAAGTAAGGAAAGGGAGAGGGAGAGGGAAAGAGGGGCCGCGCCCCCCTCCCCTTGTCCTATTCGGAATCCCCTTGGAGGGGGCGCGCGCCACCTCCTGGTGTGGCCCTCTCTCTCCCCTAAAGGCCCACTAAGGCCCATTACTTCCCGGGGGGGTCCGGTAACCCTCCCGCACTCCGGTTTTATCCGAAACTATCCGGAACACTTCCGGTGTCCGAACAACATGGTCCAATATATCAATCTTTATGTCTCGGCCATTTCGATACTCCTAGTCATGTCCGTTATGTCATCCGGGACTCCGAACAACCTTCGGTACATCAAATCACATAAACTCGTAATACCAATCGTCATCGATCGTTAAGCGTGCGGACCCTACGGGTTCGAGAACTATGTAGACATGACCGAGACACATCTCCGGTGAATAACCAACAGCGAAACCTGGATGCTCATATTAGTTCCTACATATTCTACGAAGATCTTTATCGGTCAAACCGCATCACAGCATACGTTGTTCCCTTTGTCATCGGTATGTTACTTGCCCGAGATTCGATCGTCGGTATCATCATACCTAGTTCAATCTCGTTCCTCAGAAAGTCTCTCTACTCGTTCCATAATACTTCATCCCGTAACTAACTCATTAGTCACAATGCGTGCAAGGCTTATAGTGATGAGTATTACTGAGAGGGCCCAGAGATACATCTTCGAAACACGGAGTGACAAATCCTAATCTCGATCTATGCCAACCCAACAAACACCTTCAGAGACACCTGTAGAGCACCTTTATAATCACCCATTTACATTGTGACGTTTGGTAGCACACAGAGTGTTCTTCCGGTATTCGGGAGTTGCATAATCTCATAGTCTGAGGAACATGTATAAGTCATGAAGAGAGCAGTAGCAATGCAACTGTAACGATCATAATGCTAAGCTAACGGATGGGTCATGTCCATCACATCATTCTCCTAATGATGTGATCCCGTTCATCAAATGACAAACATGTCTATGGTTAGGAAACATAACCCTCTTTGATTAACGAGCTAGTCTAGTAGAGGCATACTAGGGACAATATGTTTTGTCTATGTATTCACACATGTACTAAGTTTCCGATTAATACAATTCTAGCATGAATAATAAACATTTATCATGAAATAAGGAAATAAATAATAACTTTATTATTGCCTCTAGGGCATATTTCCTTCAGGATTTCAGGCGCCTCCCGTGTTCTTGTCGGAATCCACCACAATCGGCGATGGCGAGGCCGGCGCTTGCGGGATCCGTCACCAGCGTTGCCCAAGTAAGACATTCCCCTCCTTCCTTGATCGGATCCGCCCTCTCCTCCTCACCTCACCTTCTCCTCCTATCCGTCCCTTTGTTGCAGGTCACAAACGCGTGGAGGAGGAGGGGCACACCTAGCCGCGCGACCCTTCTCTGCTCGAGGAGGAGGGGCCTGCTCCAAGGGCGACCAAGAGGAACTGCACGAGCTCGAGCATGGCCACGAGCCCACGATGACAACCATGGAAGGTAGCATCTCCATATCCCTCCCCCTCTTCCACTACTCACTACTGCTGCTAAGTTGAGGCCAAATGTCAATAAATATGCATCATCGGCCTGAGTCAATTCAGTCTTCAATCAGCCTATCATTGTTCTTTTAGTTGCATCGTAATGGTATTATCTAATAACTGCAATTTGCTGAATCTCGTGAGATGCTAAATTCACCAAATCCTCGAGCAAGTTAAAGGAGAGAAAGATGCAGTAGTATTGAAGCTTAGTATTTTTTTCCAATGAAAAACCATTATATGGCTGCTTCACACCATCTTGAGTTGTATTAGGATATTTGTTAACTACAGAAAAAGAGAAATGTTAATGTTTCCATTTAAATATATTGAGGGATGTCATATGTAAGTTATTTCAAGTGGATTTTTCTTCTATTCTGGTTGTGGATAGCCTTGGTATCAATGTGAAGGTAACAACCCTCTCAAAGATTGGCTGAATTTTAGTACTTTCTACTATTGTTCATACATAGGCATATAAATGATGAGATAAATAATAACAGTAAAAATGGAGGTGACTGGGTAGCAGAGTGTTCATTATAACAACCACCAAGAGTTGGACTGACTAAGGTTGAATCCATATTCAGTGTAGATTCGGCATGGTACTGCAGTAGTGCTTGTTTAGTAATTAGTAATCTTACTCTAACATAATAGTGGTCAATTTGCTCACCTTTTTATATTTACCTACTTGACCACTTTAGTTTACTTCCACAAAGTCTGTTTAGCCTGGATACTATGCATGTTGCGGCCTACTGCCTAGCGAACTATCCTTCCTATAAATTCGAACACAATCTAGCTTGGTGCAAACTAATTCTGTAGCTTGGTGCTACTTTATGAGGCATTTGGTAGTGATAAAATATCTTGCTTTTAGTGCCAAGTTTGCTTGCACCAATTATATGTGTAACAATTAGAGGGGAACTTTTGGAACTCTTACTTTCTATGTCAGTTTCTCTTGCTGCAAGTATAATTAGATGCTTATATTCTTGTTGGTCATTTCTTACTCTTGAAGCGGGTATCTGTGTTTAATACATATTAGTTTTTATTTAAATACCATGTAATGGTATTTCTTGTTCTGTTTAGTACATCATCTTTTAGTGGTTTAGTTGTATATTGCACAACACATAGTCCTGGTAGTTGCATGTGGTGACACTTCTTTTATTGCTTTAGTTATATCAGATGTTTCTTTTACATGCTTAGTATTTAACACTGCTGTTAGAGTGCAGATGCGCCTTTTAGGTTTAGGAGCACCGTCGTCTAGCTCAGCGGGCGAGAGCTCCAAGTACTGTTATGTCTGAAATTCCACGAAGAGCCTTGTTTTGTTGCCATAGTTATTACTAGCCATGCTCGGCAGTATGACGCACATTGTGGCTAATGGATTTCGGTTTTCCATGTGGTGTAAAAGGAAATATTTAGTTTTTTCCCTATTAGGTGGTGTTGAACGTGTATGAGTGTTTTATTTACTTATTCCTCTCACGGATGAGGAGAGTAGAAAGTAGCAGTTGGTATTGCTTCTAGTGTAGTAGGCTAAAGCATTGATCTTACAAAAATAAATAGGTATCCTAAACACTATGATTGTAAATGTGGAAGTCTGTTGTATCAAACGATTATATCGAAATGGTTTGGCAAGATGTGATGGTCTACTGCACTATGTGTGTCTCACTAGTAGTTGTAACAAGTGCTCATTCTGCCTGATGGACTGAAATGCTTTTGTGCAGTACCTGTGTTTACACAGTGTATTTTTTATATGTGACACTTGCAGACTTGTGAATCAATCAAGATGCATTTACAATCTTGATCGTAAAAGCTTTTGTAAGATAAGCTTGTGTCTAACTTTGCTTCTCTTATTCCAGTTAATTGAAAAGGATCCAAACAAGGCAGTTCCATTGTTCTGAGCAGCTATTAACAGTGGTGAACAATTGAGAGTGCATTGAAGGATATGGCTACTGTACTGAAACAAGCAAACCGGGCTGAAGAAGCCATCGATGCGATAAGATCCTTCCGTGATCGTTGTCCAAATGAAGCTCGGTCTTGACAATATTCTTCCTGACCTATACAAGGTATCTCGGGCCTATAAATTTACGTATATAATCTAAACATTTCTTTTGAAGCCCACTTTTGACGTTTGATTATACTAGTAGATCCTGAAGACATTTAATATATTGAGCAAACCCATACGAAAAAGTCATCACCTAATAATAAACCCATATCACATTCGTGTATGAATTGGTAGCCTAGTATTGATAACAATCTTCGATGTGTTGAACCAAAAATGCGGTAGGACAAAAGAACAGATTGAAATGCTGACAGTGAAGTTGCGAATGGTTGATGAGGATCTAGCTTCTAGCCGGTGGAAAGCAAAGTTGTCTAAATCTCATGGAAGATTATTCTATCTCTCTCTGAGGGATGAAAATGCAAGGTAATAAAAGTCTTTCGTACATCTTCATTTGTCCCGCAAATGCCATTCTAAGGCTCTGCTTTGTCTTGAAGGTTGTTGGGTAACCTCGCCTGGGCCTATATGCAGCCTGATAACTATGAGGAGGCTGAAATGCTCTACAGGTATATATCTCGGCCCTGAATTCGGCATCCACGGCCAAACCCAAGTACCTACAAACTCCCCTATGTTCTGTTTTAGACCGTAATACTAGTCAAATAGACCATAATACTAGTACGATTGTGTAGCTAGAGAGATCATTGTTGGTTCTGATGCTTATCGATTGACACACCAAGTGTTGTTACTACTGATGATTACTAGTAATACAACAATAATACATCTGCAACCAAGAGTTAAATTGAAATGACCTGACAGTAAAGGGTACAACGTTGGTAATAATCTGTTGTTGTTGATGCCTTCTTGCTTGCTTGCTTGCAAATGACCTGGGAATTATTCCTACTTGGTGCACAAACTTTGCTTGTTTCAATTTGCCTCAAAAGCTTGGATTCAGAATCTATAATAAGATTTGGTCATGCCTAGCACTGTATCCTTCTTAAGTTGGGTTTTCCCTAATTTCTAGGATTGGTCTGTTAGGTACTGCTTATAATTCACATATACTATGCTGCTGCTATATGCTTTTGTTTCTGCTATTGTTACTTAGTGCTCTATAGGTTACTGTTATATTGTAGTAATGCTCCAGGTTCTTTTGAGTTCCTAGTAGTGGTCTTGGTTCATTGTTTAAATCCAGGATTTGTGAGTTCCTAGTAGGGAACACATGTGTCGGATTTCGGGTTCCGGCAGACCCTTGAGGTTCGAACACTAGGGTGCGCGCGGAGGTTTCGCCTTCTACCTACCCGTTCCTCGCCGAATCGCTAGGATCTAAACTACGAGAAGAACAACACAAGGGACACAGGATTTATACTGGTTCAGGCCACCATTGTGGTGTAATACCCTACTCCAGTGTGTGTGTGGTGGATCGCCTCTTGGGCTGATGATGAACAATACAAGGAAGAACAGCCTCGCGAGGGTCTGTTCTTGTGGTCTCTCTCTTTGGCCAGATGGATCTGTGTCCTTGCCGGCCGGATGGATTGATCGATCTCCCCCTACCCTGTGGGTGGCTAGTCCTATTTATAGGCGAAGGCCCTGGGCCTCTTCCCAAATATTGAGCGGGAAGGGCGCCAACAATTGGCCAATTTGAAGGGGAACATCTAGTACACTTATCCTGACTAAAGTTGGTCCTCGCCTGTCAAAGGCTCTGGTGGTGACGCCGACTTGGGCTCCACGGTGACCTCCATCCTACCGTTGGACTGGTCTTGGTCTTGTTGCACCGAAATGGACACCTTTGCTTGATGCTCTCGCCTGCGCTTGCTTCCCTTGCACCAAAGAGGAAAGAAGGACACTGCGCGGGCAGGCACCCGGCAGGCGCCCTTGGTCGTCATGGCTTGCGTCATGGGCACCTCGCGAGGTACCCCGCCTTGAACTCTCCGCCTCATCGTGAGCCAGCCTGACGAGGCTGTGCCTGAGGAAGCTCCTTGTCGTCTTCCCCGCGAGGGTCTTGAGCTTGCGCTGATGAAGATGGGTCGTGTTGGGCCCCCCTTTGAGCCACGTCGCAGGCCGCAGGCAGGCAAGTCTGGGGACCCCCATTCCCAGAATGTCGACAACATGGACATGAAGCTACAGCGGCAACAAAGACGATATCGACATGGGACTGTGGTGATGATGATGACGACGACATCGATATCGACACAGGGCTATGACGGCGACGAAGACGATGACATCGTCATGGTGCTCTGGCGGCAACGGCGACGATGACATCAACACCATCAACACGGCCTTGTGGAGGCACCGACGCCGGCGACATAGACGCGTGGCATA
>NC_041393.1:167779208-167787377 GCF_002162155.2 Triticum dicoccoides
CGTGTGTGCGTGCGTGCGTGTGTGACTGTGCGTGTGTTAATTATCTACATCAGATATGTATGATTGATGATTGACTGTATGCATAACATGTACGTATTGTGAAATGCATGTCTAAACTGAAATAGGTAGACTTCTTTTAAAGAATCCTAATTTGTTACTAGTAGCGTGGGTGTATCATAGAAGCGCTACTGCTATTCCTTTACTAGTAGCATGGGCGTGGAATACTAGTAGCGTGGGGCACCAATGCTACTAGTATGTCTATTTAGCACTAGCGTGGGGAAAACACATGCTACTGCTAAGAAATAGTTGTAGCGTCATAGAAGTAGCGTGGGAACCTACACTACTGGTAGTCTTAAAACCCACGCTACTGGTAAGGTTTTTTCTAGTAGTGCCAGCACGCGCCTTGTGCAGCACCACCGGAGCACGGGCGGCTGGCACCGCGCCCCCATGGCTGTGGAGAGCCCCCAGCGCTGCCATGAACTCGCGCATGGCGCCCCACCTTGAGGGTCCCAGATCTGACCCTGCTGCCCGCCACAGGGCAACAACCGCCAAGCAGCACGGCCACTGACGCCCTATGTTGCGCGGCCCTCCTGCCGGGACGAGAGGCCTCCGCCATGGAGAGGCGCGGATCTTGTACCACCTGCGGCAGCGACTCCAGCGAGGGGTCAGAGCCGACGAAGAGAGCCCCACCGCCACCTTCCCTGGGTCACGCACGGCTTCGCCTGCGTTCCCTCCGGCGGCAGCGAAGCAGGGGAAGGGGTGGGGAGGGGCCGGCGGCAGTGCGACTAGGGTTTCCCCCGAGTCACTAGAGGAGGTGACACAGGGGGGCTTTCATAAAAAATGTTTCAAATGAGAGGCCTCATTTGGAACTGCAGGGGGCATGCAAGAAAGGAATGGCCACCTGCCTCTCCGGCAGGGCCGTCTCCAGAAATTTGAAGCCCCGGTGAGAATTCTAAAATGGGGCCCTAAAATTGAAAAATTACGTGTGTTGTAACCTCATAAATGGCGAAGGGTAACCACTCATAAAAATAGTGGTGGACAACAAATGTTTTTGTAGTGTGGCAAAATTTATAGCATCGATTTTTTTAAAATATGCTCACAAAAAGGTAACATAAAATGTAATCAACATAAGTAACTATAATTTGCTCATACAAACATTTAACAAAACTAACGTATGAATATGATGTCAAGAGATACTGCTTACACTATTATTCACGACCATCATTTTTTTAGAGGAAAAGTCACTGCTATAAATTTATCAAAATTATGGAACTATCCTGTTAAAGAAAAATGAATCAATTGGTCTACCCATTCTATTACTCATATCCAATAGAACATATAGTCATGTACTCATGTACACAAAGGAAACACATACGCAAATGCATGGTACATCATACCTTTTGAGCTGGCAATTGATTTCCAATCTCTACTCTTTCTTGTAGAGGCCAAAATATGAACTTTGGGCGTGTTTGGTTGCTCGCATCGAGCCCAACCAGGCCCGCGCGGGAAGGGAGAGGCCTGTTTGGTTGCCTGGTTTCACTGTTGGGCCTGCATCGCACGCTTCTCAAAGCAGCCCAGAGCCTGGCTCGCTGGAAACGCTCGGATCGGCAGTTTCTCGTGAGCCAGGCTGAGTGCGGCGCGAGGTCGCATGGGCGGGTGTGAGGCGAGGGCGAGGGGGGATGGCGGGAGATGGAAATCTGGGCGCCGTCCCGGCGCCAAATCTAGCCTCACCCTCTTTCACTCGCTCACCCATAGCCACTGCCCCCTTTCTTCCGTACTGCTCGCCACCGGCGGCGGCTGCGATTTCAGATCTACGCTAGAGGCGGTGGCGGCGGTGGAAGAGGCGGCGGCGTTTGCGGCAGATCTGGTGCTCCCCTTGCTGTTGGCCACCGTCTGGTCGACCTAGTCTGTGCCATGGCTCCCCATACGCCGTCCTCGTCTCCGATGCCGGTAAGTGGCACCCCCTCCCCCCCTTCGTTAGCTCAGTGGTTAGGCTGTTAGGCTAGGTGTAGGCTCGATTTACCACTAAACGAAACCGTCGATGTCGACTAGGTTATGGACGCACGAATGAGGTTGATAATCCAGGCAGCAGCACTGATTAGTGTGATTTAGGCATGGGTTATGTTCATGCACCAGACAGCTGTTCGTCGTGCTGGGAGACCTTTGATCAGCTATGGTCCATTGTTTACCCGGGAACATGAGAGGATCCAAAATTTGAACTACATCTACAACTGCAATGACGTCGAGGCTCTGTGGATGCTTCGAATGAAAAGAGCACCATTTGCCTGGCTTGTCGAGACCTTCAGGTGCAGGGGGCTGCTACAAGATAGCATCAACACCAGTGTCGAAGAGCAAGTGGCCATGTTCCTCCATGTTGTTGGCCATAACCAAAGGTTCAGGGTCATTCACAACACGTTCAGGAGATCAATGGAGACCATCTCTAGGTACTTCAAGCAAGTGCTTTTTGCTATTGGGGAGCTTAGAGGAGAGATGATCAGGAGACCATCTGTTCAGATTCCACCCAAGATTCACGGAAGCCTAAGATGGTATCCATACTTCAAGGTGAGCATTGACAATATACACTATTCATGGCTTGATATGCTTGTATTGTTCAAGTTGAGCACTAACACAGGCTTGTGATGCCATTTTCAGGATTGCATTGGGGCAATAGATGGTACGCATGTCACTGCCAGAGTTCCTAGGTCACAGTCTGCAGCATATGATAGGGGGAGGAAGCACTACACAAGCCAGAATGTGCTTGTTGCTGTTGACTTTGATCTGAAGTTCACATATGCGCTGGCTGGCTGGGAGGGGTCAGCTCATGATGCTAACATTTTCACTGACAGCATGAGTCGACCTGATGGGATCAACATCCCCGACGACAAGTTCTACCTTAGAGATGTTGGCTATGCATGTCGGCTGGGTATTCTTCCACCCTTCAGGAAAACCAGGTACCATCTCAACGAGTTCTCTGGTAGGAACTATCCTAGGACTGCACAACAGCTGTTTAATCTCAGACACTCCAGCCTTAGAGTAACTATTGAGAGGGCATTCAGAGCTCTGAAGAATAGGTTTAAGATCCTGGATTAGAAGCCATTCCACCCATACTCCACCCAGGTTAAGCTAGTTCTTGCTTGTTGCATTCTGCATAACTGGATCCTCCGGTTGGGCTTTGATGAACACGTGCCTGAGAAGGAAGAGGTCGAGCCTGACGATGTTGTTAGCTCTGGCCATGGTGTGGAGGCATTTGACAATGACGCTTGGAAGAACAAAAGGTTGGAGTGGGCAGAGGCGATGTGGCTTAATAAATGTCAGTGCAAGATTTGAAGAAGATGGAAGAAGAAGAAGAAGAAGAAGAAGAAGAAGAAGAAGCAACAACAGCAGTAGCAGAAGCACCAGCAGAAGCAGAAGCAGAAGCAGAGGAAGAGGAAGATCTGGTAGCAGCAACACCGATGAACTATCCCCTATTTAGCCAATGGCTCTTAATAATTTTAACTGTCATTTGATAGTAGTTAGGATGAACTGTCATTTATTTAAGTAGCTGGCGCTACATGTTTAGATTCTGTGTGGTAAGCTCACCACTAGTTAGAAATGGTAAGCTCACCACTAGTTAGACAACACCTTATGCAGGTTGCAACTAAACATCATGTCATATGTGCGTCTAATGCAATGCGGGCAACCAAACGCCGGGTCAAAAATGGTTGTCTCATACAACTAGGGGCATGTAGGCAACCAAACGATGTGCATCTGGGATTTTTTGGCATGCATCCCCTCAAACCGGCTCAATAGAGCTAGGCTCGCCGGGCCAGGCTGGATTGACAATGTAACCAAACACGCCCTTTAGTTCTTTCAATCCATAATTTGTCCGCCTGTGCGCGCCCACCGCCTAAGTTTGTCTACTTACCGTCACCCATGCGCGTGCTGCTATTGGCTCCAAGCTCTCTGCCGCTTGCGCTTCGTCCGCTAGGGTTGAGGGAGCCGCTGCGGCGACGTTTTTAGATGCAGTTTTTTGCTTTCAGAAACCCACGATCACTCTTTTTTTAGTACTCTCTTCGTCCCAAAATTCGTGTCGTAGATTTGTTTAAATACGGATGTATCTACTTACGTTTTAGTATTAAATATATCCGTATATAGACAAATCTAAGATAAGAATTTTGGAATGGGGGAGTAGAACCCACGATCGCTGTTAATTCCACTGCGCCACTTCTTAATCTCCATGAACGTAATGGACTAAAGGCCGAAAGCCCATCTGACTAGAGAATAACGATTCGGTAGCTTTCTTGTTGCGGGAGACGAGTTGAAGACCTTCCCAGCAACTTTAATGGTGGCTCTTCTACAGATCGGATCTTTTTCAGATTTATATTAATGAAGTACGAATATAGGATCTGGGGCCCTTATTTTTGGGGGGGCCTGTGCGGTCGCACAGCCCGCACACCCTTATGGACGGCCCTGCTCTCTAGCTTGATCAGTGACCATTCCTTGAATGTCATTGGTTTGCAAGAAACTATGAAAAAGAACTTCACTCCTAAGTGCTTTAGAAGAATTGACCCTCTTGGCCTGTTTCATTGGGAATAGATCCCATCTGTGGGGAAATCGGGTGACATCCTGGGGGTGGGGGTGTTAGACAAGACACCATGGATATTACTTCCTGTTGTAAAGGTAGATCTTACACGCACTACACTTACCTCCTCTATTTCGTGCGACACTTTACAAAAAAACTCGGGGGCTCCCACGATCGCCAAGGCGATCTGGCGGCAACGGTGGGTGAGATGGCGGCTTTGACTCCTTTGGAATTGGGATGCATGAAAGCGGGTTGGAACGGGAGGAATTCCGGAGGAGCAAAAAAGTAAAGTTGTACACGCACAAAACGTTCTAATCCCCTTCACGCAACATGTCTTGAAATTCAACGCGAATTTGGGAGATACGATTCCAACGTGCGCAGCTATAGGACTGAAACACAAGAATGCCGTGAAGAATAATTCGTCGATCAGAGGCGTTCACAAACGGTCTCTGTAAATAAATAAATAAACCAAGAATATATATATATATGGCAAGGACCAATTGCATTAGCATATCGCAATCACAACTTTGAAGGGTAGGATTAGTTATCACTCTTCTACGGTTCTCTTTCTATTTTTTATGACCTTTGATGGTGCTTTGGATGAGGTGTTAGGCGAGGTCGGCGTGGGTGTGTTTCTTTTAACAAGGACACAAATTTTGTCTTCTTTTATTAATTATAAGAAGAGAGTATAATAAGTACATGACCTCGATCATAGGCAAGGAAAAGAAAAAGATTATTCTTGTGATATGATGTCGACCGACCCTCGGCTTATGCTCTAATACATGATATAATGCTCGGTGCCATTGTGAAATGATTGTGTAAGGCACGTGTATTTCTTCCCGTCCTTATCTTCCGAAAGACTAGCATGGCGAGGGTGGTCATGACTACTCTGGCTCCTAGAGGATGAGCCATCGCAAACCACCTTCATTTGATATTGCGAAGATGTCCAAAGCGATGTCCTTTTGGAGATGGTGCATGCCTTTTTTATTGTTTCACCATCTCCAAGATTGGGGGTGATTATAAGAGAGGAGGATGACTTGATGCTTCTATTGTCTTGGAATCACATCTAGCGTGACCACTTACATGCGTGGAAGAGATGGAATTTGCATTAGTGTGGGTTCGGAGAGAAACCCTATTTGGGATCTGATAGCCCTTCCTATTTGCATGAGAGGGGGGGTGTTATTTTGGAGGATCATCGTGATTCATGAAACATATGAGAAGATAACATAATTGTGTAGCATATGAGCCTGCGCAACTTGCAAATCATAATAAGCATTTTGCAATGTGGCATTTACGTTTTCCATCACTTTGGAATCCTCACATAAGGGAGGATTGTCTCATCAATGCCGACCGAATAAATAGGCCTCCTACAGGACTCAACCCGGCTTGATAGAGAAGGCGCACATTCTGATGCTACCATATTGGAGAATTCAGAAGACCTTGATGTTTAGAGGTGCAAAGACTCCACGCCACAACACGAACACCATTAGCGGCGGTAAAGTGCAAGCACATAGCTCATCACGTAGGAAAGCGAGCTCATTTTCAACTACAATGCTGGAGGTAGACTCGGCTAGGCCGGCACGCAAGACAACGTCATAAGAGTAGAGGGCGGCATAGAACGCCTGGCCCTGATCTAACTCCACTTGCCATTCTAGAATTTGACGGACTGACTGTTAGCTGGCGCAACAACGTTCATTTGACGGTGTTTGTCGTGAACTCTAATTTTTTGAAAGAATTGTTACAAAAGTTGAATGTAACAGCGGTTATGCTTTAAGGATATGTCTACATAAAAATTTAAATATTAGTGACCGGTATATACCAGTGACGGAGGCAAAAGACATTTTTTTGGCGGGAGGAGGCAAAGGACCAGTAGCAGGCGGGGCTCCCCCATGATTATATGTGTACATATGTGCTTGTTTTGCTTTTACATGTCGGATTTTCAGAAAAATACAGGTATTCGTATATAATTTAGACCATGCTATAAAAGCTTGACTCATTTACTCCGCCTTATCTTTTTCTTTTGCCAAAATGATTCAGATTTATTATCAAAGTTCACCAGAAGTAAAAGCACCTCAAATGTAATAAAAAATTATATCAAGATTCTAAGACCACCGAATCTGCATTACTACTGCTAGAACGAGCCGCCGACGAGCCGCCGTTGCCGCTCCCCTATCTTTGATTTGGTGTATATATAATCGGTTTGGATGCACTCCATCCTAATTTATAATAAGACATGCAAAAAAACTGAACCGGCCATTCTTTCTTATGCGGAAGAAATCAAGAAAGTGACAACGAAGAGCGAGTTGAGGGCGAGGCTTTGCCCCATAGACACTGCAACCACGAGTAATACATAGAGCTGGCTTTTAAAAGACATGGATTGGGAAATTATTTAAGAACCTAGCACCTAGTACTTCACATGATCCGGGCAAACAGGTCCGGCATTGAACCCACTGATCAGGGACGCGTGATCTACAAAAGCAGATAAGGGTTCACACATTTTATACGCATTGTGTCTTCGTATGAAAACAAGTTCACACCTCACCATCTTCTGGACGGTGACATATGTTCTATATGTTTTCTATTTGTTTTCCATTTGTTCCTCGGGAATAGGATGTGTACAACTTATTCTTGTGATCTTATCTGATATCCGTTTGAACGGGAGACACGAGGGCATTAGGCCGTCTGCTTTTATGTTTCATCAGAGAGAATGGATAAAGTTTGAGTTGCAGAGGAGAGAAATAGAGAATAGCTACGACGCTGAGGTGGCTGCCACGTAGGACAAAATTGTGAAGGGGCTTTGGTGTAATTTGGTGCCGAAAAAGGGTTTTCCTCGCTTTGTATTAAAAGCAACCAACCGAACCATACATGGATAGGTGCTCGGGCGGAAACAACACAGTCACGTCAAAAAAACGACAAAGAAAGAGCAAAAGAAACAAATGCCGACAACGACGGATCAACAAAAACGAAGAAGCCCCGAGATCGCTGCGCCCACCGGGATCTTCCACTAGGCTCCAAGACTCCGAAGCGCCGACACCTATCAACACCTCCAAGAAGGATCGTGACGATGACGACGCTGCTGCCAAGGGTTTCCCCCGATACACGACGAGGTGAGAGGAAGGGTAGCCCCCGACGCCCTCCCGGAAGGTCAGGTGGCGCCCTCCCGGAGTCAGCCATGCCGACAGGGGTTTCCCCTGATCCCAACCCGCACCTCGGGCGCTCCGAAGCCTGCCACCAAACCAACCACCACCCTGCGCCAACGCGGTCTAGAGGCCCCCACGCTGTCTCACCATGACACCGCAAAGTGAGGATAGCATGGCGAAGAATCAGAGTCGAGACTAGGGCAACAGCACCGTCGGCACGCGGGAGGGCCCCACCTCCACCGTCAGCGATGGTAGCCATCCGGACGCAATAGCAGGAGCACACCAGGCCCGGCCGAGCCCTCGTAGGCCCGTAAAGCTTCCGCCCTCGCGCTGCTGCCGGCACGCCGTTGGCGCCGCCGCCCCACATCCGAGCCGCACCTCCTCCTCACCGCGCCGCAGACAAAGAGGCCACGCCGGGGGCCCGCCGGGCCCAGATCTGGGACGGGGGCGCGACGCCGCCGCGCCGCC
>NC_041393.1:167787724-167808872 GCF_002162155.2 Triticum dicoccoides
GGGGGAACCCTAGTCGCCTTGCCCTCAACATGTATTAAGTGGAGAGGTAGGAAGAAGGCTCAACATCTGGTGTAATTTTAAGAGCTGGGTTTTATGTTTTAAATGATTTAACTTGGTCGTAAGTTCAACTTCTTCGCCAGGATTATTTCCAAAATAAATAAACTTCTTGACCAAGAATCGAGTGGAGTAATACGAATAAGTTACCAAAGTTTGTTCCTTTGGAAAAGTTGCTAAGTAAACATGGGATGTGGCACTTTTGAACGTCTTCCTCGCGCTATTTTCCGGTTGCACACTGCTCTCTGCCTCTCTCTTACCTGAATTAGCAATTCAGCACGCCGCGGTAGAAACCATGTCTTCGTGATCTTCTCAGGTTCCCAAAACTATCTAGTAGAGGCCAGCAAGACTGATATCTTAGGGGGCTCTTCCATCCATGCACCTTCAAAGGACGCCCAAAAGTTTGATACCCCAAAACTGGTTATAAGGGATGAGAGAGAAGGTTTGAAACGCCAGGAAATTTTCTACTGCAGCAGATGCCCTAAACTTTTAAATTTGAGCATGATTCATTGCATATTTCAAAATTACGAACTCTAGCACGAAATATGAACATTAAACATTAAAACGACATAATTAATCACTACTATGATAGAACATGACTACTACGGAGACACTACTCTACAATAGACCATCACGGATCCGGTGTTTTTGTACACGCACAGTACATGTCGAAGTCTTCGTCATCCGAGTCAATGTCGATCACTCCTCCGACGGAGGGGCCTGCCTCCTGGTCATTGTCCGTAGACGGCTTCTCAATTCTGCCAATTGTGTGTGATTTGTACTCTTCTAGGCTTCGTGAGCTCCATCTCGAGCTGGTTGAACAGCTCATTGACCTCGGCAGGAATCCTGCAATCCTCTTCCTCACCTCTCTCCTTCCGTCGCGCCTCCTTGCGGAAATTTGGAGGGGCACACATGAGCGGGAGCACACACCTGCCCGGCCACCCAATTGCCCCGCGATCCGCAAAGTCATTGGATCTTGCACGAGCGCACACCAAGTTTAACGTTTTAGTTTCCGAAACTTATGATTTCAACGTTCGCAGTTTTTGGAAAATTGTGATTTTGTTGTTTGCTCGCACTAGGTTTCAGATTTTGTCGTTCGCAGTTTCTGAATCTTACAATATTTTTGTTCGGTCACCTAAGTTTCTACAGTTGAAACTTAACGAAGTTCAAAAAAAAGTTAAAACATGCTCAAAATAGATCTTATTTGAAAGCCTTGTAATCTGAAAACGGAACTTAATTTGAACTAGTGGCTCGTGGCGGCCAGTGAAGTGGCAGCGCGACCTAGGGCAACAAGAATCGAAGGCGGTGCCGACGACCGACGATGCAGCTAAGGGTGGGGAATGTTTCAGTTTGGCAATTGCGGTTCCCAGCACATGTAACAAAATTTTGCGGCAGCCGCCAAAAAAAAAAATCACCAAAGATGAGATAGGGCACGTTTTTTGGGCACGGCGGCAGTTTTGGGGCATCTGTTGAGATGCTCAAAGTTGCTAACCCTGCATCTCAGCATTGATAGATGCTCTAAGTTGCTAACTCTGCAAATCAGCCTTGATAGTTTCAGCTACACATGTCACGCACACTAAGAAAGAAAATAGACGTACTAGTAACATGTACACCAAAAAAGAAATTAGACGGCTCTGTCAGCCGACAGAATTGAAGCAAGAAAACTCGAAGGAATTGTTTGCTTTTGCTGTACAACTGATTCGGATTTTTAAGTTTGCTGGTTCTCCGGTCACCGTTCTCTCACGCGCATGGCTTAAACAATCATATCACGAGGTCATAGAAGTAGCAGCCAAGCATAAATCAGGAGTTCCAAAACGTCACCCTCTTCCTTTCTTGGGATACAAACTTGTAAAGCTTGAATCTAAATGGCTTGCAGGTTACACTAATTATTTCAATGGTAAATTATTCAACTAATGTGCACATTCAATTATATCTCTGAATCATCCCCTCATAGTTCTAGAACGTTCGTAGCAATATACTCGCAGCTGAAAATACATTAACGGATCATACCTGAATGGATCACAGGTTAAACATCAAAAGATAAGATGCCGAAGCTCTTCTACAGCTAACAGGTCCAGCAAAATGTAAATTCAGCTCGGCGTTCACCGAGACTTGGCGTGCCAGAAAGCAATGCACATTTATGATCAGACAGGTTTGACATAGAGCACCAGGCATGTTCTTTCTATTAAAAGAGAATGACGGGCAGTGGCACTCATTTCTCGATGAACTCTCTCATGTTCTTCAACCAAACCACGTACTCCTTCTCATCCTTGCTCATCATGTACTCGTGCAGCCAGTCATGCAGCGAGTGCTTGATCCCCCTCACCTCAAGATACCTGTGAAAGGACTTCTGCAAGCTCTCGTCCAGATCACTGTAGAAAACAATGAGTAAGTAAACATCAGAAGAAACCACAAGATGCAACGAGTAAGTAAACAGAACATTGGATTGAATAATCAGCCAGGGGAGAAACACATACAAGAAAGAACTGTCAAGCTTGAGCCATTTCTTGTAAAACAAGAAATATGTGACCAAGGATCCTTGTATGTATACCATTTTGTTTTATTGTGATTCAGCAACCATCTGGTTGGCTTATTATGATGCTTGAAATTGAAGAAATAATAGAAGCTGGATAACAAAAATTGAACTTACGAGAATTGTGGCCCCTCATATGCATTCTCAGTAGAGATGGCATCGCGATTCAGCAACCTCATATTTTCAATTGCCAGTTCATCATCATTAAAGTTGCACTCAAATTCCAGGACTGCGTTTCCTGGTTTCTCAACAGTGACAACCATCTGAAGTGCTGGCTTAAATGAGTCATCATCATTCTCAGCATCAGAATCCTCATTGTTCAAATCTTCCTCAGTATCAAAATTTGTGTATACAGTAGCTTTAATAGTCTCTCCTGCAAGCTCTCTTTTGAGAACGATGGACTGATCACCAGGGTTATCAATTATCTCAAAGGGGAAGTCTTCTGGTGGATCAATTTGCTGTTAAAAACAATTCAAAACAAGTATTATGGTCATGTCCTTTCAAAAAAATATCACATAGTAGTGTTTACAGACAGACAAAAGGTTATTTTGAAGCAAAACTAAAGCATTTCTTCCTATTAACAAGACAAAACAATCAAGTACTTGCAAAGCATAAGTATAACACAAGATATAGTATGCGACATCAGTCTATGAAACCCATCTTTACATCATCGCAGTATAACACTTTATCAAATTGACATATAGCATATACTGGAGTTTATGGACCTCAGAGAACAATTAATACCACGTAAGGTACATTTCAAATGTTCACTTCCCTGAATAAACATTTCAAATGTGCACAAACTTCATCTACTAATGTCCAATTGACTCATAAATACTCCCTCCGTTCCTAAATATAAGTCTTTTTAGAGATTTCAAATGGACCACCACATACGGATGTATATAGACACATTTTAGTGTGTAGATTCACTCATTTTTCTCCGTATGTAGTCACTTATTGAAATCTCTAGAAAGACCTATATTTAGGAACAGAGGGAGTACTCCCTCTGTAAACTAATATAAGAACGTTTAAATCACTATTTTAGTATTCTAAACGCTCTTATATTAGTTTACGGAGGGAGTAGTTTAGAAGGGGAATGACTTGAACATCTGAAAAGTTGACCTAACAAAGTCAAGTTTGTGAACCTCTTGGATTGAGCTGGAGCATCCAGCACAGGCCAGGATCTCGCAACCGGGGTTTTGTAATATATTAACAATATTTCCTTTTTACTACCCATACCACTACCATTTTAATTGTTTAATCCTGAATAGTCACCATTACTGACTAACGGCATGCCAGCAATGTAGCACCTTTGCAATTTGAGATGCAGGGATGAAAGATTCCCAGAGTTAGCTGTTCACTGCAGGAGCAACAATCACGGGCATAGCTAGTACTACTAGTATGAAAGGCTAAACAGTCTTGAATCGATAACCTTAATTTTGGTTCCGTTCCTAATATTTCCCAAATACGCGGGATCAAGGTATTTCCTCCGGTATTCACACCACAAATAATAAAGCTCGATCGTGGATAAATGGAGTCAAACTACTATCTCGAAGCAACGAAAAGGAAATGCAGGGGCGGTGGTTAAGGAAGCCAAGATACCTGCGCGGAGCCCTCCTCCGATTCGACGACGCACTCGATCTCAGAGTCGATGACCCGCCTCAGGTTCTCGTCCGGGGAGATCTTGGAGGAAGACGCCGGGGACTGCGACGAGAGGAAGCGGCGGGCAGTGGTCCCTGAAGGGGAGGCGGCGGCGGCGGCGGCGGCGGGGTGGAAACGGGCAGGCGAAACGGGCGCGCGGGACATCGCGGAGGAGTGGGCGCAGCGTCGGGATAGGGTGGAGAGCCGCGACGAAGAGGCGGCGCGGCGGAGGAGCCTGGCGGCGAGGGACGCCGACGACATGGCTCGGGCTTTGGTGTTTCTCTGGGGATCCGACGACGGCTGCTCGCTGCGAAGTCTAGGGTTTTGTGGGGTTTAAAGGGCTGGAGGCCGAATGGAGAAGACTTGGAGAAAAGGTAAGAAGTAGAAGCTCAACGGCCCAACCCAGTGTACTTGAGAATGTCCTTCCGGCCCATAGAGCTCATCCTCTATTTTTAAATAATAGTTGCAACCTACAACCTATTTTTCCTAAATCTAAAAAAACTATTTTATCAGTTTTTTTCTCTTCATGCAACTATGCCATATCATCAAGTCATGCATGTGGTCATAAGTTACAATTTATGCACTAATTTATTCATACAGCCCAGCCACCTCAACAATCATCCATGGATTTGTTCTACTATTTTTGTGCGCATCATAGATTGTCATGTTACACTTTTTATAGCACATACTTTTGTAAAAAATTATGTCCGTTTAACTCAATCCAATAGATTTCTATTTTTATACAACATTTTTGTGACATGCTTCATATACTTTATTGTTTTCAAAATATATCCCAATGGCATTTTTAAATTTGTTTTTCCAATAGTCTTAGTTTTTAGCATCTGTTTTATCAAGATTCCCGCAGCGGGGCATCATCTAATTCTTCACTGTATTCGTGGGCACATGGAGCTCACACTTACGGTGACAACACAACATATATCTCTGCAAATAAAAGGTCAGATTTTTTAGCATGGCAAATCGAACGTTCAAAATGATAAATTATCTTGTCGTGAGGATGGCAATTTGTCAAAGAAGGATCCTTGCATGTCTGAACATGCTAAAGATTTGCCATGCTTGGTAAGAAAATTGACATCCTCACGACAACATAATTTATCATAAATCATAAATCTCTATCTTTATCTCTACTACTTAAAAAGAACGTAAGGTTCCCGTTTCACATTTCTTTCCACCATCCATTTGTCCAACATTCGCCTATAATAATCAATCACCTTAATTTACTTATCTTCTTAACCAATTACACTTTAGTTTATTTACCAAACTTTTGACCAATATATAAGGTAAATCATGGGCAGAATTTGATAAACATTTATTTACACAATACAATGACATACTATGGGAAGGTAAATCACTTCTGATCAAAATATAGGCAAATCACATACATAATTTGAAATTTTTTTCGAAAAGGGGGAACAGACATAATTTGATGAACATCTATTTACACAATCGCATATTTTGGGCAGACAAGTAACAAGTTAACATACTAGAATATTTATATCATGTTGCAACGCACGGGCATTATTCCAGTCTCTACTACCTAAAAGAAATAGAGTATTCTGTTTCCCCTCTTATGTTGACCGCTCTTCGTCCAACCTCTCGTACGCCCCCCTCTTCTCTGTAGCGATTTTCTTTCCCCCCCCCCCTCTACCGGTTCTCTCCTTGCTGGTTCTGTCGGTTTTATCATCATCACATAAGGTAACCAGATGCAATCAATTTGGCGCTGGATGGAGTGTTTCCACTCAGAGTAGTATACGATACAATAAAACAGGGCGATATCTCTGGCGATTTTCTTGCTCCCGATATTTTTGCATGTGATAATGCTGCTAGCTAATAGGTAAACAAATCAAAAGGAAGCAATCACGTGTATGTAGGGAAGATAATCGCGAAGATTGCAGGGCAGTTAAGGCCGTGCCTCACATGCAGGAAGGAATTCCCGAGTTTAGCGGAAGAGAAGACGACGGCTGCTCGCACTACCCCATTGACGGCCCTGCATATATTTGTTTCTTCTCTCTCTAGCCGATCCTTTGTGGGCATGTTCATCAGTTGTGGAAGAGAAGCTGCAGACGCCGGCGACCAGATGGCAGCCGGGACGGGCGCCATGGCCGCCATTGCCTCAAGATCGCCCTCCTGGTGACGCTGCGCCATGGCCGCCATTGCCTCCGTGCTCCGCTCGTCATGTCCGTCGCACCCACCGAGGTGAGCTCCTTGCATTCACGTAACAAAACCAAGTTGGTGAATGTCCATCCCTGCGTCTATTTTCTCCCGCTCCTGGTTTTTCTATTTAAATCGATTTTGATTTTTTGGACAAACCAGGATCAATCTTTGGTAACACATTCAATTCTCACATGGTAAACAATCTCTTCCTTGGCAATGCATAAGAGCATCTCCACTCGTCTCCCCAAGAAGCCTCCCGAGAGCACTTTTTCACCGCCGACGAATAAAAAACCTCCCACTCACACCCCCAGCCTCTCAATTTTGCCCGGATTTGATGAAAAACTGAGCCGGCGTCCCCAAGGCAAACCCAAGGAGCTGGGGGCACCTGGGGCCCTAATTTCGCCGTTTGCAGGCGCTGGCCCACCTGCCAGCGTCTCTCTCCTCTCTCCTCCCTTTTCGTACCAGCGTCTCTATCCTCTCTCCTCCCTTTCCCTCCCTTTTTATAGCACCAGGACCAGGATAGACGCCGCCGGAGGGCCGCCCACGCCCAGCCGCCCGACAGCCTCGGCCTCGCCGCCGTGCTCGCCTGGATTGGTTCTTGCTCTCCCCTGTTTCTTGCTCCCCCCTTCTTGGTTCTTGCTCCTCCCCTCACCTCTTTGTTTCTTTCTTGATCGACGGCATGGAGCCATGGGGTGCGCCGTGTCCAAGGGGGCGTCGCTAGGGTCACCGGGGTAGGAGGTTGCAGATGAGGAGGTTGAGTTCCGTCGCGAAATGACCGCCGAGCTCGCGCAGGAGGAGGCGGCGGCCGCGGCAGTCGACGAGGATGACGCCGCAGGCGAGCGACACGGGGAGGAAGTCGAGGCCGAGCGCGACGGCCGTGGTGGGGACGAACGGCGGCAGCGCGGATGAGCCGTGGTTGTGGAAGAAGCCGGAGTGGCGGGGCGGGGCGTGCAGGACACGATGCGGCGCCAGCGGCGGCACACCGCCACGCACCAGACGACGCCCGTCGGCGGCAGCAGCCGCCTGAAGACCTCCAGCAGCATGTCGTCGGGCAACGCGGACACCACGTCGGCCTTCTCCCTGCCGCAACCCGGAGAGCGTGCGCTTCATGGCGCGGGAGATCATTGTCCTCTGCCGGCTCTAGGGCCACCCCAACGTGATTGGCCTCCATGGCCTCATCACCTCCCGCTCCTCCGCCAGCATGTACTTCGTCTTCGAGTACATGGAGCACGACCTCGCCGGACTCGCCTCCTCCCCTGATCTCTTCAAACGGAGGGATTGCACCGCGAGCAGGGCCTGCATGCACCGGAGCGTGGCCTTGGTGTACATGGCGCTCGCCGCGGGCGAGCTCGTCGGGCGGCGTCACGACGGGGCGGCGGGGCGTGAGCGCTTTCACGGACGGCCCGTCTCCTCAAGCTTCTCCACCACCGCCCGTGTGCTCGGCCGCGAGGGCCGCCACGACGTTGTCTGTGGCCTGCTCGACGAAATGTCGCTGCCTACTTGAGCCTGAACACTGCTCCTGGAGGGGGGCGCAACGAGTGGAAATTTTTGCCCCCCCTTCCCCAGCCAAAAATTTTGCCAGCAGCCCCCAAGCGGCGAAAATATGCCTCCTGGGAGGGAAAACGAGTGGAGATGCTCTAACGCAATCAATTCTCACATGGTAATCACGGGCATATTCTTCTCTTCCTTATCTTGGTTTATTTCCTGCCTTTTTCGCGTATAGATTTTTTCTCTCCATAAATATCTCCCCCTTTCTTATCTAGGGTACCTGCACCGTTGATAGGATCCCGCTCGCACCGTGCCGGGAGGCCACCATCCTCCTCGAGGAGAATAGGCCGGAGCATCACGACCAAGGTAAAATCATGGTGTTGTCCAGTACTCTCGCCTCGAGTCTACAACAGCGGTGCATGACACTAGAGGCCCACCAAACCCGCATCGCCTCTGCGCACCTACGTTGATTGTCGCCGTAGAGCCCTTTTCTCCAAGTAGACGGCGGCGAGCGGCGTGACAGAGGTCCTCAATGTTTTATAATTTTCTGTTATGTTTCGTATCTGCTTGATTGCCATTTCTAATCTACTTTTTCCTTGGTATAGTTACGGGGTCTGCATGATGGCGAGCTAGCCTGTATGATGCAGTCATGTAAGATACGGGCAATGGCCTGATGGCGAGCTAGCTTTTTTTCTTAATTGCTTCAATGTTCATCTTCCTCTTTGTCAGGGTCATTCCATGAATATATTTATTATATTTCTCAGGAAAATTATTCTCTCAATACACACTGATTATTATTTGTATTGCAGGAAACGTAAATCATTTGCAAGCTAGAAGGAACTCATCATTCTAAGTGTCCGGTTGTACTCTTAGTTAGGTTGGAATTTTTTTTGTCAATATCCTTGTAAGACTAGCACTATTTATATTCCCATGCTTTTTTCCAGCATATACTATCTGAGTTGGTTAATTCTTTTTCAAAACTTTCTTCTTTTTAACTTGTGATGCAATGCCACTGTCCATTGTGTTCGTCACAAGAATTTGTTGTTTAGTCTAGCAGGGTTTTATGTATTTGCATGATTGTGCCCAATATTAAGGTTAGTTTGTTGATAAATGAAAAAAAAGGGCTTGTTTGGCTATTAAGATACATAAGAACACGATGAGGCCATGCTTGTGCATCATCACCAATAATATACATTGTGGCCATGTATGTATGTTATTTAGGAAGAATAGTATTTGGGAAAATATTAGTGGAGTACAATTGGAGAGAACGATTGATGACATGATTTCGTTCATGGCGAGCCAAAAGTAGAATGAGGGCAGAACATGCATTTTCATGTGTGGTAACTAAGGGATAGATAAATGGATTATTTGTTTATATGTGTCATTATACATATCTACATTCCCGTGGCAACGCACGCGCAATTACCTAGTCTCTATCTATACTAGTACTAGTTAAAAAAACGTAAGGTTCCATTTCACCTTTCTTCCCACCACTCTTTCTTTCAACCTTCCATGTATATGATAATCAATACTTTAATTTACTTATGATAATCAATCATATTAATTTTCTTACCTTCTAAACCAATTCCACTTTAATTTACTTATCAAACTTCTAATCAAAATATAAGGTAATTCACGGTCAGAATTTGGCAAACATTTATTTGCACAATCGTATTATTATTGACAGGTAAATCATAAGCTAAGTACTAGAATATTTATATCCCGTTGCAACGCACGTGCATTGTTGTTCTAGTAAATTAAAAATAACGCAAGATTTCCATTTCACTTCTCTTTTTTCCAACCTTCCTTGTATACGTCCCCCTCTTTCCTTCTTCTTTTTGATTTTTTTCTCCCATTTCAGATTTTTTTTCCATCGATTTTCCTTAAAATGGAATCAATTGTATCATGTTTTATTAACTTACCAAAGCAAAAACATATTTTTCTTTGATAAGTGATTAAATTCTTACCAAATAAGTGCTTTTTTTCGAAAAAACTTTCAATCTATTCATCTTCAATCATGGCAATACAACGAATACCAGGAATAAAAATTACATCCAGATTCGTAGACCACCTAGCGACGACTACAAGCACCGAAGCGAGCCGAAGGCGCGCCGCCGTCATCGCCCCTCCATCGTCGGAGCCGGGCACAACTTGTTGTAGTAGACAGTCGGGAAGTCGTCGTGCTAAGGCCCCATAGGACCAGCACCCCAGAACAGCAACCATCGCCGATGAAAAATAATGTAGATCGGAAGGATCCAAACCGAAAACACACGAACGTAGACGAACAACGACGAGATCCGAACAAATCCACCAAAGATAGATCTGCCGGAGACACACCTCCACACGCCCACCGACGATGCTAAACGCACCGCCGGAACGGGGGCTAGGCGGGGAGACCTTTATTCCATCTTCAGGGAGCCGCCGCCGCCTTGCCTTCCTGAGTAGGACACAAACCCTAACAAGATTGAAAAAAAGACTAAAAACAGAGCCCTCCTGCCGGCCCTTGCCAGGATCCACCGCGCCTCCATGACCTTAGGGCCACCGGAGACGAGGCGGGCCTGCGCCAGCGCCGGCGAGAGGCATGAACCCTAACTTTCTTTTTTGGAGGAGGAGGAGGAGGAGGCGGAGCCCTAGCACTGCCCGATTACAATTGTTTTTACCAAATAAGTGCTTAACAATAGCATGGTAGGTAAATCATGGCGATTGCTTACAAATACTTCCCAAGATTTTAGCACATTAATATAATAATAGACGTGTAGTAATGGGCTAATCTATTAGAATTTTTATACTCCCGTTGCAACTCATGGGCAATTATCTAGTTTATCATAAAAATGTTTGCCATGCTTAAAAGACTGACGTCAGATTTATTCACAAAAAACGAGCACATAAGTTCCAAGAACAGAACTAGATTTGTCTCCTTGCAGAAAGGAAGAAGAAGAATTTGTCATGAGAGGAAGAGAAACCGAGAGAGATAGAGGACACAGTACAAGGATTATATTTATGAAAAAAATGTACTCTAGGATGCCTTTCGCATCGTCACCGGTCTAGACCATGTGATCCAACTCATTACCCATGGACATTTCCTGGGCGCTGAATCAACCTCTTGGCGTAACACTTCCCACAATTGGTCAGATGTTCTGTTGGCCAGTCTATGCTCTCTGATCAATTGGACCTTTGGATGATGACTGAGGACTACCCAGTGAACCAACTCAGCTGCCATCCATGTGTTTATGCTCGAAGTAAATAAAACCACCGACAATTTTGTGGACCCTCGGTATAATCTACTCTTTGAAAATTGTATAGGTGCTCAGAAATTACTTTTGGCTCTCTTTAAAAAAATGATTCTAAGTTTAAAAATCTGAAAATAATTAAACAAAAGAATGCGTATATGTATAAAGAAATATAAGACCATTTAGATCTAAACAGTCTTATTTTTTTACGGAGGGAGTACTTATTTGTAAAGTTTGATGATGAAATGCATTTGTATGTGAGCTACAAATAAAATTCATGTATTGCACATATACCCTTCAGTATAAAAGTATGTTCTTTCTGTGTAACTCACATGAAAACGTACTTCTTCATTAAATTTTACATATGTACTCCCTCCGCTTCTAAATATAAGTCTTTCTTGAGATTTTAATAAGGATTACATATGGATGTATAGATATATTTTAGAATGTAGATTCATTCATTTGCTCCATATGTAATCCGTATTGAGATCTCTAGAAAGACTTATATTTAGGAATGGAGGGAATACTATACATCTCTAACTACAGGTTTAATTTTTTTTACAGATTTTTCTGAAACTTGAAAGGTTGATTTTAAAAAAAAAGTTTCTTTTTTGAAAAATCCAGGCTCCATAGAGCCCGGGAGCCCAAAATCCTCACTCCAGCCTTTTCGGCTTTGCTATCATGCCACGTATCCCTCAAAAAAATAAAAAATGCTATGGTGCCATGTTGTCTCAAAAAAAATGCTATGGTGCCACGTTAGTGTGACTCAAGCCGCTTCTCTAGCGGGTAAGGATTGCATTTATCAGAGAAGAAAAAATAGGGTTACCATTTACACAGTATTTGTTGTTATTATCCGGAGCTTCTAACTCACACTGGTTATATTGACGTTGATTTCTGCCATAAAAGTGGGCAATTATTCCTGTTCTAACTCTTCCCAAATCCCAATCTCCAAACTTGCCACACTCTGCAGTCTAAAACTCAGATAAAGAACATAGCCTATCAAGATCCCGGTTTCTACGGCCGACAAAAGGAAAATTATGCCTGTGGGATTCCGGCATATGGAACGCTCCGAGTTTGCTCTCAGATGGTCGCCTGGCCACTGTAAGACGGAGAAGACATGATGGTCAGCAGCTCCGTCACATGTGCCATGGAGCTCAGTGCAGCTTTCAGCACGTCCTGCGAGCACCCAGGCTTGACGATGTTCTTCACCTGCGTGGGGCGTGGCATGCATCATGAGAACCAATAAAAGGACTGTTACCAGTCAGATAACCAAGTTGTTGGCTGATGTACCTTCTCCAGATACTCCTGCAGCTGTTTGATCCTCCCCATGTAGTCCCGGTCTTCCACGCACAGCGAGATGGGCTTTGCGTCGGCACCCGGTCCTTGGAATTGCAGCGGTCCAGGGTTCTTGTAGATGTCTTCCATCAGGAGGCTGTAAGAGTTTTGCCTCAGCAGCCTGCAAGGCACAAGACGATTTCTTTGGTAAGTACGAGCACTTGTCGTTTTATCCTTTTATACGGTGTATGTATGTATTCAGTGAAACAATGGAGAATTTCCTCTTAACAGGCAATGGAGAATAGAAGAAGAACACGATGAATAGTGAGTAAAAGATGGCACTTAATTTCAAACCAAAAATCATACGTACTCGTATGCTTTTCCTTTTAAGTCGACGCTTGCCATGTGGACAGCGGGCTTCCCAATTTGACTGGCAGTGGGACCGCGCGACCATCCCCTTACCGTCATCATAGACTGCTCGTGAGCAAATGCAGAAATGGTTATGTATTACTTTGTGTTTCATATAAACTTGTGTGAGATGGATCATGTGCAAATCTAAGGAATGCAGTCTAAAAAACATACAAACAACTAACAATCCAATGTGCTCACCGTAATAGGAGCAGCACCACATTTCCACTGGTCCACAGGACTTTTTAGATTAGTTACAGTGGCCATGTAGCCATTCAGACCGGCAGCTATGATGTGATAGCATACATGACCGAGAACCTGGAATCAAACAATTGACCGGCCATTAAGGAGAATAACCAGATGGAACATGATATAGAGAAGTGAGGTCGAACTTACATATGCGTAATCGCAATCAAAGTTTGACGGCAGGGCACCTCTTGCTTGGTAGCCAAAAAAGTGGCAAATTGCATTGAACTTCTTTCCTTTGTAAGTGCCTTCCTCCTAAATAAGCCAATTAACAATATGCACTGATAAAGGTGGTGCTTATTGTGCAAGTGAACTAGTAACTCATAGGTCTTAAACTAGTTTTCCACAAATGACTACAGCATATGCTCACCAGACGTTTGTTCATTTCTGTCTCAACTAACTGGGCTAGAAGCTTCTCAGTCTCAATCTGCAAGATACACATATAAATCTGATGCCCGAACAAATGTAAAACAAAAAGGATAGGCTAATATCACAGACTGAGTTGCTGGGACACCTGAGAAAGCTGAGCAGAGTCGTCAGATTCTGGATGCAGAAGTAGCTGCACGACAAAAAAAAAAGTTGAATCAAAAAAATCTTCTCCAAATTATGGATTTCTGAGTATGAAAACAAGAAATACATACCTGTTTCCTGATAAATGGAGGCAGAAAGTCAAATAGTGCAGAAGCCCAAGGCGAAAGATGAGAAGAGATGTTCTCAGTGGAAACACCTTTATCATGTAGCCCATGAATTTCCTACAAGAATAAGCTAAGCTCAGTGAACTATTCAAAAAAACAACACCATTGTTTCATGTACTGACACTGACCTGAAGCAAAGCATATAATTCAGGTATACTCTCGACAAGGCCCTCGGGAATAAGTACAACACCATGGTATTTATCTGTGCAAGATAGTTTGATACTGTGAATCATAAGGAATAAGTGCAACTGCATGATATATTTTGTGCCCAAGATATTATGGCAACATGCATTATTTACAAGACGTCCTGCCTTGGACTCTTAGGCAGCAAGCCTGGCAGCGCCTTACAATTATGCCGGCTTTAGGCGCTTAGGCGTCCAGGGCGGTTGGTGCTCACCTTAGGTCGCCTTACCGCCTATTATAAACAATGGCAACATGACACTACAATACGAAGCTTGTAAGAACTATATGATGCCTACCTTTTTCAGCCCTTGCCTGGACAGCATCACATATCTGCTTTGTAATATCTGAAATTGTAAGTTTTGACGCAGCAACCTCCTCCCCTAGTAAGACCTGAGCATTATCAAGTCAGATTAGTTTGTAATGTTTGTATTATGGATCAAGCAAGTCAATTCAAAATAAAAGTAGCATTCCTAACCATATTTGGATGTGACTGAAGAGCACATTCCAAGGCCACATGAGATGCTTTCCGCCCCATCAAGCGAATGAAGTAGTAATACTGCCGAGAAAAATTATGAAGCTTTAAGAGAGATAAAATGTAGACTGTGTACTTGAATTTTGTGTGTGTCAAAATTCAGAAATTATGTAGAAAATACAGAGCGCCCTTATAAAATGGAGACAACTTTGTGAGTAATAAGCCGGTAGCACAGTATGTAGAAGAAAGATTATGACTGAACTTAGGACTACTTTACTAGCTTTCACCAAACAAGTATTTAACTCATGAAATGTGCTAAGGTGGAAGTTGACCATCCATTATCTGTTACCTTCTCAGCAGAAAGAGCATCAGTGCAGACATTACTTATGAGCTGTGAGTTCACCTGTTCAATAAGTAGCAATCCATGTTACCGTAAAAATATGTAAATGAAATACCACAAATTAGTAAGGTAACACTAAAACAAACAATGCCGAAACCATAGTAAGAAAGAAGGATGATCAAAGATGAGTAGTGAGAATGAGATGCTCCTCGCAGCTACTCACCATACCGCCAGACAGGTCAATAAAATGTAATAGGCGGACTGGCGAACAGTGCATCTCTAAAATGGTACCACATGCTAAATGAAGGGTGCAACTCAATAGCTTGCTATATAAATTAATGTACCTTGCATATGGTATCGAAACCAACAGTTGTCTCGACAAACTGGTTCTTAAGGTCACCATTCAAAGTTACAGGAACACCAACTACCTGTTAAAAAACAGATTGTCTCAGGCTATTTGCACTTTGTAAGGAAAATACTTATTACCACAGGGATGTGAGCCAGTACAAAAGATTATAATGAAGGAACTAGCTTTATTAGACAATTTTCAGCCACCTTTGTCGAACATTTTGACTCAGCAAAAGTCTCAGCAAGCTGAGCAGCATCCGTGTTGGATGTGACACCTACGAAAAGAAAAGAAGGCATTCAGAATAAATAACAGCTTTTTTTCGATAAGGGGGGCTTTATTACTTAAAAGGTTTATAAGCATTACACCCGGCCTCTGCATAACAGAGTAAATAACAGCTAATATCAATATAATATCTTAATAGGTAGTAATAAATAATACCTCCAATTATTACAAGAGCATCCAACTTCAAAGCTTGGCAAGTAGTCATTGCTGCCTTTACTTGTTCAGTTGTCCTGATTTGGTCCCTGGTTCGACCAAGCATATAATAACCACCTTGGTTTTTATAGGAAGAAAAAACTTCATCACTGATTTCCAAAGTTTTCTGAGCAAACAAGCCATCAGTTCCGCCTGTTTCAATACAAAAAAATAGAAATAATCAGTACAATGGAACATATATAGGATTCATTATGCAATATCTAATTATGTCTAAGTAAGAATTATGCATTCACATGTGAAAGCAGGGACAAAAAGTTTTCATTCCAAAAATTTATTAGTGACACCTGGCACTGTTTAGCCAACTGGCTGTCTGACACTGATGAGACAATTAGTAAGATCCGAACATACGTTTTTCATAGAATTTTTCATGATTTTGTGAGCTTGGATGTGTAAAGTGCAGTTAAATAGGTCCTGCTTGATTCAAAGGATTCCAAAGACACTAGATAGAACTATTCCTATAACATTGAGAACCACAATAATTGTACCAAAGGAAGTTTGGTTGCACTACTGCAAACCACGGCAAATGATCATCATATTTTTTTCGTGAAATAGGTTGGGAAAATACTTGTGATAAACAATCATAACAATCAAACAGGACCATGTAGAATCCTAGAAAAATAGTGGAATCAGAGAGGCCCCTAAGTGATTTTTAGTTTCTGAGTGTGCATTTTGCACACATGCGCCTCGCGCGCCCATTTGAAGTCAGAGAATAAAAAATCACATGTACAAAAAAGAGATCTGGATTGTTGCAGGAAGTGTGAACTTGTAAATTGCGCTGAAATGTGTATCTATCTGTATGCTACATTTGCTTTATTTATAAAGCGGGGCGAAAGCCTTTTTCGGTATCTGTATGCTACAGAAAATAGATGTTTTACGATCTACAGTAATATCAATAAGTGAAGATCATTTGTCTTTACAAAACACAGATGAATGTACTCTTGACAAAAATTTGCAGATTCACATTTTATACCAATGTAAATGTTCACAAAATATTCAGAACTTGAAAGGAGGCAAAGCAACCAGTAGTTTGTTGGACCTACTAAAAGAGAAAAAAGTATAAATTAGTCGCAGAATCTCAGCCCTCTCTAGATCATAAGACTCTCGTCGGGTTATTGTGTGATTTGAATCCTTAAGAAATTGACCTATGAAGAGCATTTGGATCATAGGAATGATGCTAACAAATTAACAAGGGTTGATCTACTATGGTTCAATCTTATAGGAATTTAAACACTCATTGTACAACATCCTTTTTCCACTCATCCGCATATGATTGACAAACTTTCCTTATGTTTTTCATTCGTTCTATCAAAGCAACTATTCCTTTTTGGAAGTCACGGCGCAGCTGACTGATTCTCCTTTTTAGAAGGGCTTGTTGAAGACAGAGGCAGCCTTCTTCAATAGGAGTAAATTCATCTTTGGGAACGAAAATAGTACTATATTTCTGGGAATATACCTGGCCCGGGGACAAGTTACTAGCCTTGCAGTATTCGTCTTTATATAACATTGTACAACGTAAATAAGCTTTCGTAAGTACAATACTTGGTTATGTTCCTTTAAATATCCAATTCAGGCGGGTGCTAGTGGGGGCGATGGGATAGATGGTTGCATCTTGTGTGTGGGTTGATGGAGGTTCCCTACACTGGAAGCTGTCCGTGTCAGGTGTATTCTCGGTCAAATCCATGTATATTGATTTGATAAATACCGGTACTATCCTAAGGTCACTTCACATTTGGAAAGTTAAGGTGCCGCTAAAAATAAAGGTATTCATGGTTTGTTCACAAGGGAGTGATATTGACGAAGGACAATTTAGCAAAGCGTAGTTGGTAGGATAGTAAATGTTGTTGTTTTTGTGATCAGGATGAATCAATACAATATTTGTTCTTCAAATGTCCACTAGCCAAGTTATTGTGGCACACGGTCCATGTGTCCTTTAACGTTAGTCCTCCCAACACTTTATCCAGTATATTTGGTGCGTGGTTAAACGGGGTAGAGCCTAAGACAGCAGCTCGAGTAGGACTGTGTGCATTACTTTGGGCCATATGGAACTGCTGGAACAATGTTGCAGGTCAATTGGGGTGTTTGCTTGGATCCATACGTGGTCGTTACTCAGCCATGCAGATCACAGAGAGCTTATGGATATTGGGTGCAACCGTTGGGAAACGGTAGCACAGGATACCTACAACCGGTTTGGATGACGGTCCAATAGAATAGATGTTTAGTCATCTTACCCTATTTTTGCTAGTTGTGGCGTTTTTTTTACCTTACTTTGGTTTGCGGATTGTTTGAGACCTTATTTTGAACCTCATACTTTGGTTAATAAAATAGTTGTGTGTCGTGTGATGCAGAGGCTGGGGGATATCCTCCTTTTTCAAGAAAAATAAATAAATCGGAATGATCCTGCATTTTAAAAATCTGTTTTGAACTTGTATCCATGTGTTTTTTTTCATTCCTAAAATGCTAGGACGCTCTAGCTAATGGGTAAATTATTGTTAGATTGAATAGTAGTTGGAATAATAAAGCTACATATCCATGAAAGAACAATCTGAATAAACTAATCCACTCACCAAGAAAACCGATAAGCTCGCTGCCTGGGTTGTGAGAATTTATAGCATTATATAGTCCCCATATAACATTGTGACCACCTGGCGACTGCCTACCACTGAAGACGACACCAACCCTGCACCCCAGAGATAATTTTACATTAAAGGATGCATGGAGAAAAAATATGGAGACATCTCAGAACGTATTTCAGAAATATGGAGTACTGAAGTAATTTATGGTTTCAATCCCATCCTATAGAGTTACAACTTACAGCATTAGATTAGCTAACTACTGTTTGGCTTGATTACGCAGGTTTGTATGTCGTACCCCTTCTCAAGTACTACAACAGTGACGGCCATAGTTAAACAGGACAATGCTGGACCGCCTAGTGTTCATGTTTAGTGCAAACTGCAACGTATTGTTATGGTACGAACAACAAAGTAGCACATCTATAATTCGCATATACAACCCATTGCATATATATATACGCATCTCATGTACAATATATTGGTTGGGATACTCGAAAGTTTTTTAGAAAGATGGAAAAATCAAAAGCTAATTACTAGTAAATTACAGATATGCTACGTAAGAAAAATGCCGCATTAGATGCCAGCCCAAACTGAACATATCTACAAGATTTTCCAGATCATATCTACAAGATGCGTACCTGACGGCAGGGTGCTCTGTTATGACCGTAGCGTCCGGCGCATTGGCCGTCTTCGGGAGGAAATGCGCCAGCCGCTGGCCATAGGTGTGCGGGAACGCGCGGCGGATCACATGCGCGTCAGCGCCATCAGCCGCGATCGCGGCGTCGCCGTACTCCACCTTCACCGCGGTGCCCTGGTTTCCACCCAGAAAAGAAAGAACACATCAACTTGTAAAGCAAGAAAACGATCGGCTTGATCGGCCCAGCCATGTAAGATGCTTTCTATGAACGAGATGATTAGATCGGTGATCGGCGATTAGAGTGCCGTCGCTTTCCCTTCGACCTTTACGGGTGGTAATCTCAGATCCACCTCCGCGGTGGGGGAGGGGCGGTGGCATCGGCATCGGCATCGGATCACCACTGGTGCACCTAGAATCACCCCCACCCCCAGCGTGACCCACCCGAAAGCGAAGGGAAATATTCGAAACAGATAACCGCACTCCCCAGGCCGTCGGCGAGATCGATCCTGTGGGACGGCGAATCGGGCATGATCCAGGAACGAGGGATCGGCGCACGGCGATGCAATGCCGCGGCGAACGGTCGTGGGAAAGTGGGAATCGGAGGCCGGTGGTATACCTGGAGCCAGGGCGGGAGCTCGGGGCGGTATTCCGCGCGGTGCCTCTGGAGGGGCGACATCTCGTTGCCCATCGTTGCGATCGGGCCTCTCCTCTCGCCGGAGTCGCGGTTTCACGTCGCCGGCCGGCCGGCGGGATCGGTGTTCTCCTCTGTCTCTCGCGGTACGGAGTCCCTGTTCGTGTGTTGCTGGAAACTGTGGGGGACTGGCAATTTATACCCGAGGGAGACGGAGGCGCGCGGCACCTGCACCAACGAAGCAAACACGTCACGCGCCCTGCACGCACCAACGAAAGGACCCGGTTTCCTTTACGAAAATGTCAGAGCATCCGCAACTCGACGCCCCATGCCCCGGATCTGTCCCAAACCCGATTCAAACGATCCGGGCTGATAGGCAATCCTCGCATCCAGCCTATGTGTGGGGCGGATACGTAGACATTCGGACGCATCCGCAATGTCGGACTGACCGTAGGGCCCCATGGAAAAACACACGGAGATCTATCAGTACGACGGGCGCCTCCTCTGTTTTTCGATGAGGGTATTCATGGCGCCACGTAGCACCTCTGCGGCGTGCCGTTCGAGAGACCAAGTCCGGCTTTTTAAGCCGGACGACGACATTCCAACCTAGCACATTCCCATTTCTTCCCACTCCCTGCCCTTCGCCGCTGCAACATTCCAATTCGTCCACATCCGGATCACAGCAGGCCTGTTCGTAGGAGCAGGAGGTGAAGGACGCGGAGCCAAAGGAGGAAGAGGCCGAAGGCGAGGCTAATATGGCGCCTCTGGCTGCGGGCTTTGCCTTGGCCGACACATTGGAGGAGTTCGAGGTGGGCCAAGCGGGGAGGTGACAGAGCAGGAGGCCATTATCAACTCCATCCAGTCGGAGGCGGAGGTGGAGGCCAACCGCCGGATCCTCCGCCAGGCTGATGCGGAGCTCGACGAGGAGGACGAGGAGTGGGCGCCAACATGTCACCCGACTGCCAATGACCACGTGGCCGGCAACTCCGGCGCGAACTTCATCAACATCTCCGACGAGGAGGAGTTCGTACAATAGATCATTGCCCTTGCATGCTTTTTTATGGAAATACAAATCCTGAAATGAGTACTATGGTTGTGGCCGGCCAAATATGGGGTATGACCGGTCATCGTCTGCGAACACATCTGGCAGCATCCACGAACGTTTGGCAACTCAAATTAGCTATGCGTGGTTGTATATGCTTTTATGGAGTTATGTTTTGCTTAGACGTGCACCAGTGCAACGTGACGACACCCTCGGTTGGTTCTGCATGAATCTGGAAGCACGACATCATGGTGTTGTGGAGGCAACAGTTCGCTTTTTTATGGTATCTATAGGACACATTTTTTTGTTGTCCTCACGTCATCGCCCCCTCGCTAGTCTCTTCCCTCGTCAATGAGGTCATTTCTCCTCTCCTGCTGAACGCATCAACTCTTCCCAATGCTTCCTTCTCAGATCTCGACGCTAATGCCTCCGCCGCGAGCTCGGCTCTCCCCCGCCTCTGTTGTTGTTCCTCATCATCGCCGCCGTTTTCTCTCCCGCGTTCATGCCAACACCACCTCCATCGTCACCGCAGCTACTTCCTCTCCCTGCATTGGCTGTCGCAGGGAATCTGGGCTGCACGATACACCAACATCCACGAGGTACTAATCGTGCCCCGACGAGGTATGCCTAACCTTCCTCCCTTTTTTGGCGATGGTGCGCGGGTCGATTCATGGAGGGCTCCAGGTG
>NC_041393.1:167809090-167810601 GCF_002162155.2 Triticum dicoccoides
GTGGATTCGAAAGGTGGGGGGTGGGGGGGGGGGCGCTCGGACTGCTAACTGCTCTTCCATTTCATGGGGAAGCAAGGGAGATTCCTTCCGCTTTGCGTATTTTGGGGGTTGTTTAGGGTGATGGAGGGCATCACTCAAAATGTTCACCATCATTTTTCTTTAATCTTCCCATAATGTATCATACAGTTTGCCGTGTGTTTATACGACGCAACTGCTAAAGTTTGCCAAGTGTATCCCTCAATTTCTACAAGTTTGCTACTCCCTCTGTTCCATATTAGCTGTCGCTGATCCCTCCAGTCCATATTAGTTGTATTTAGAGTGACAACTATATGGAACGGAGGGGGTATCATTTATCCTAAATCCTTTTGCAAAATGTTATCTAAAACATGGCAGATTAAAAAAAAAGTTTGTATTGGACTGTGGCAATTTTAAGAAAAAAAATGTTCTCTAAAACATGGCAAATTAAAAAAGGATTTTAATGGTCACATGGAAAAATTAGAAAAAATATACTATCTTAATCACGACTACAAAATATGTAATGGTCACATGGAAAATTTAGGAATTCTATTTTTTTAAATCACACAAATTTTTAAAAATGTTTCTACTTGTCATATGGCAAATTAAGACAATCATTTTTTAAAATCATGGCAAACTTAAAAACTGCAGTGTTCATATGGCAAGTTTAGGATTTTTGTTCTAAAAAATGTGGTAACTTTTTTGAAATATGTAAAAATATTTTTTGGAAATAATATTTTATTAGTCATGACAACTATTTTTTGTGTGCACAAAATTCTGAAAAAAGGATGGAAACATGGCAACTTTAGAGAAAAATTGTTCTACACATTATGCAACTATGCATGTAAATGTATATAAGAAAAATCTTGAAAACATAATAACATGGCAAAAATTAAAAAGAATCCAGTACAAAACAAAAAAAATAGAATTTTTTTCTTCTAAAAATGGCAAATTTAGAAAATATTTGTATGGGCTACATGAAAATTTTAGAAAAAAATTGTTCCCTAAATGATGGAAAAATAGTTTTTTTAATAATGTTCACGTGGCAAATTTAGCAATTTTGGTATGTACAACATGATTTGTTTTAAGAATATTTGTACTACTTATCACATGGAAAATTTATTATCTATAACATGGAACTCCCCGCTAGTTTTTTTTACATCATGGCAACTTCTCTTTTGTTTTGTGTATGATTTTTTTCACCATAGAATGTACCTATATATACCCCATGGCAACTATACATGCAGCATGGCAATTATACATAGCATGGCAATTATACATAGCATGGCAACTTTTAAATCTGTTTGCTATAATTCACGACAAATATATAAACTTTTAGTACCGGTCACATGGCAACTTTATTAAAACTTGTTCTCTAGTTCATGGAAAATGTAGGAAAGTTTATGCACGGGTCAAATGACAAATTTACTGTATTGCGTTTTTTAAATCATGGCAGTTTGTAGACATATTGTAATGGTCACATGACAACTTCTCTG
>NC_041393.1:167810811-167859119 GCF_002162155.2 Triticum dicoccoides
ACGTTAGCTTTTGTGCTGGATGTTTAGTAAAAACAGGCTAAACCTCATAGTTTTGCCCCTCCTTAGCCCATTGCCCCTCCAAAGATTAGGCCCAAGCTCCGCCACTGACTGGTCACATGGAAAATATAAGTGGATCGTGCCAATTCTAATTAGTTTCTTGCTTTTCTGATTTGTGTGAAGAAAAATTATGTTTTATGTCATGACATTATATGCCTCATGACAGTTGTTTTTTGTATTGCAGTTTTCATGTTGACGCATTATATGTCTCAAACGTATCTATAATATTTTGTACATGTTATGTTGAATCACTTACAAATACGTTGTGCACATGTTTTTTATTGAACTAACATATTAATCAAGTGTCTAGTGTCAATTTTTTTTTTTGTAATTTCAAGAAAATCCCCAGAAAAAGTCCGAGGAAAAAATAAAAGAAAACAACTTCGGGAAGATTCATGCGGGGAGAAGACTGAGGAACCAAGGCCTAGCACCAGGGGTCGTGCCTCATGCGTAGGCGTCGGGAGGCGCCCTGGCCCCAGGGCGCCTATTTTGCTCTGGTACCCGATGGACTTTATATACCCCCAAAGACTTACCACTAACTATCGAGGATTTATTCGTCGTTACCATGTAGCATTTCTGAGGCTATCTTTGTTTTTTTATCTGACTTGGCACTCTGCCGGAGTGGGTAATCTTCATCTTCAACCTCTAAACCAACCCTTGTTGCTCCCATGGTGATCCAGGAGTAGTCCACCTTCAAGGTTTGTGGTAATAGCCATGTGCCATGTGCCACGTGCCTCCATCTCCCTCTCGCCACTCTCTCTTATGAATTTCCATCACGATTATGATCTTGGGCATCAATGATTAATTGAATTGTATGGTGTACCTCTTGTGATGAGTACCTCGGATTGAACTTAAGAGGTTAATGAGATTACATGATGCATGTCTATTATAATCCCTCGAGACGCCTGTGAGACACTGGGATGACTCATTAGACAAAGACTGGATGATAGGTCATATGGTGTTTTAACAGTATAATCTCTCGGGCTACCAACGTGGCATTGGGGTAGTTCAATAGATTATAATATTAGAAAGAAAACTTTGAGGTGGTTTGATTTCCTTGCACCTACAAGATCTCTTTAGGAATTGATAAAAAAACTTTATGAGGTTACATCATGTTTTTATTGACGTTGTCATGTTGAGAATAGACAATTAGGCTTGTTCTCAACCATTTCAAACCTCATTTTAGTCGTGTTTCCACCTTGTTATCTTCTTATTTTTAAATATTCAAACAATACAAATATTATCGCCATCCATATTACCTATTTACCATCAAATGTATTAATCTCTTTGGCAAACTAGTGAGACTATGTTAGGTGTGTTGGAGACACACGAGATTTCTCATATATTGTTGCAGGGTTGCTTGAGAGGAGAATATAATCATTCTACACTTGCCCCGGATTGATAAATCTTAGGTCATCCATTTGAGAAAAATATGCTGCTTCGTACAAAACTCTGCATTTGAGACTCAACAAAGTCTACAAGAATATAAGTGTGCAGTAAACACCAAGACACACAATAGTTTTTTCTCTCTCTTTTAACATGACATGCGTTTTCAAGATTTTTTTTTGGTAATTTTGGGTAAGTTTCCATCGCAACTTTCTCTAGATTTGTACACTATGGCAACTTTCTATGACATGTGTTTTCAAAGATTCTTCACTGTTTTATATACGTGCCTAGACACGTGATACATCTCAACCGTATCTATTGTTTTTGTATGATTCATGCTACTTTGCTACCAATTTCATACACTTTGGGCTTACATTTTCTCAACTTTTATTGAATTAATATATTAATCCAATACATAGTATCAGTTTTCTGTTTTGGTTGTTTTTGGTATTTCATAAACATCACAGAAAAAGTTTGAGAAAAAATCATACAAAAATGGTTTGGGAAATTTTAAGCCGGGAAAAGAACAGAGGGCTACCCTAGTGCCTAGGCGCCTCTGGCCTGTAGGCCCACTAGCTGGCCTCCAGTGCCCGTAAGAGGAAAGGCGGGACCAGGAATCGAACCAGAAAACTTTGAGGTGGTTTGATTTCCTTGCACCTACAAGATCTCTTTAGGAATTGATAAAAAAACTTTATGAGGTTACATCATGTTTTTATTGACGTTGTCATGTTGAGAATAGACAATTAGGCTTGTTCTCAACCATTTCAAACCTCATTTTAGTCGTGTTTCCACCTTGTTATCTTCTTATTTTTAAATATTCAAAAAATACAAATATTATCGCCATCCATATTACCTATTTACCATCAAATGTATTAATCTCTTTGGCAAACTAGTGAGACTATGTTAGGTGTGTTGGAGACACACGAGATTTCTCATATATTGTTGCAGGGTTGCTTGAGAGGAGAATATAATCATTCTACACTTGCCCCGGATTGATAAATCTTAGGTCATCCATTTGAGAAAAATATGCTGCTTCGTACAAAACTCTGCATTTGAGACTCAACAAAGTCTACAAGAATATAAGTGTGCAGTAAACACCAAGACACACAATAGTTTTTTCTCTCTCTTTTAACATGACATGCGTTTTCAAGATTTTTTTTTGGTAATTTTGGGTAAGTTTCCATCGCAACTTTCTCTAGATTTGTACACTATGGCAACTTTCTATGACATGTGTTTTCAAAGATTCTTCACTGTTTTATATACGTGCCTAGACACGTGATACATCTCAACCGTATCTATTGTTTTTGTATGATTCATGCTACTTTGCTACCAATTTCATACACTTTGGGCTTACATTTTCTCAACTTTTATTGAATTAATATATTAATCCAATACATAGTATCAGTTTTCTGTTTTGGTTGTTTTTGGTATTTCATGAACATCACAGAAAAAGTTTGAGAAAAAATCATACAAAAATGGTTTGGGAAATTTTAAGCCGGGAAAAGAACAGAGGGCTACCCTAGTGCCTAGGCGCCTCTGGCCTGTAGGCCCACTAGCTGGCCTCCAGTGCCCGTAAGAGGAAAGGCGGGACCAGGAATCGAACCCTGGTCGTGCAAGGTGACGCAACACGCTCCTTGCCACTCGGCTAACATCGCCTTTGTGCTAAGTTTGTTAGGCGCGTTCTACTTAAGGCGAAAAGAGCTGGTTTTCCTGTTTTTTCAATGTTTTTTTTTGTTTTCTCCTGTTTCATTTTTTTCTCTTCTCCAATTTTTTCATTGGGATTTTTTTTCATTTTTTGTTTCTTTTCTTTTTTCTATTCAATTTTTCTTTCATTCATTTTGCATTTTGTTTTTATTTGGTTATTATGATCTTTTTGCATTATTCTATTTTTATTTGATTTTCTCTTTTCTTCTTTGTTTTTTGTTTAGTTTTCTTTTTCTTCTCCATTTTTTTCTTCTTATGTTTGTTTTGTTTCACTCTACATTTATATGTCAAAAAAATTTATTTAATAAGTGATCAACAATTTTTTGTATACACGTTCAACATTTTAATAGTTATTCAACATTTTTCAATTACTCGTTCAATAATTCTTAATACTTATTCAACATTTCAAATACTTCTTCAACATTTTTAATACTTATTCAACATTTTCAAATACATGTTCAATATTTTTCAAACACTTCAATATTTTTTAATACTTATTCAGTATTTTTTAAATACTTGTTCAACATTTTTGAAGAGTGTTTGTGTGTGTGTGTGTGTGTGTGTAATATGTTAAAGTATAAGGAAAAGTATAAAAATAAAGCAAAAAAGGTAACAGAAAAAACAGGCTGTGGCCTCCTGCGCGGCTGGGTTGGCCCATCTGGGCTCCCCCAGGACGCGAGGCTTCCCCCTGTGCTCGCTTAAAGCGAGATATAGGGGCGCCCTTGTGGTGACTGCTGGGACTGGCAAGCCTGGTTGCTGCAATCAGCAACTGTTGGTGCTGGTACAGTGCGTCGGAGGTCGTACGACGTCAATGCTGTGATTGGCAATAGACAGAGATACCAGCAGCGCTTGGTAAGGGCATGTACAATGGTGGCATATGGATACATATGCCTCATGACAAAAAGTAATTTGAGGTATCTACATTTATTTTTTCTCCCCAATGCAAGCTACCACTAGTGGGCCTCATTAAGAAATAGAAAATAAAGATTCTAGTACACATGCATATCTACTTTTTACTCCAACCTTTTCAGCTTTTGTCACTGGACCACACTTTTTCTCTTCAAGCACCCGCCTCCTGAAGAGGATCCCGCTTCCCTATCCGAACCTACTTTACGTCATATCCGATCCTACATGGCATGCGAGGCATCACCTTAAGGCTATGCATTGTACATGCCCTAATGGAACCAACAACCATTGGTTCTGTGTCTGACCACGTCAGAGTATAGTTAACAGTATTGCCAACAACCTGCTATACGAAGTTGTCATATCACCTATAGCCAACCTAATAGTTAACATGTATAATAGCTACGGAGTATTTACTAAGTAGTACTATTTTATTTATACATGATCCACCTTACACTGTCACAATGATTTTTGAAGTCTGTGTTGCAGTGATGACACAAAAGTATAAAGGATCAATCGTACTCCTTTCGATAAGTAAGAGTGTCGAACCCAACGAGGAGCAGAAGGAAATGACAAACGATTTTCAACAAGGTATTTTCTGCAAGCACTGAAATTATCGGTAATAGATAGTTTCATAGCAGGGTAATTTGTAACGAGCAACACGTAGCAATAGTAACAAAGGTGCAGCAAGGTAGCCCAATCATGTTTATAGCAAAGGACAGGCCAGAACTTTCTCTTATAGCAAGCAATTCTTGAGGACACATGAGAATTTCATCTAGTCACTTTCATCGTGTTTGCTTGATTCACGTTCATTACTTTGATGATTTGATATGTGGGTGGACCGGTTCTTGGGTGTTGTTCTTACTTGAACATGTCTCCCACTTATGGTTAACCCCTCTCGCCAGCATTCGCAACTGCGAAAGAAGAATTAAGATAAATCTAACCATAGCATGAAACATATGGATCCAAATCAGCCCCTTACGGAATAGCGCATAAACTAGGGTTTAAGCTTCTCACTCTAGCAACCCATCATATAGTGTCTTCCCTTAGGCCCAAAGATGGTGGAGTGTCATGTAGTCGATGTTCATACGACACCACTAAAGAAAGATGTTGGGGAACATAGTAATTCAAATTTTTTCCTACGATCACAGAAGATCTATCTAGGAGATGCATAGCAACGAGATGGGAGAGTGTGTCCACATACCCTCGTAGACCAAAAGCGGAAGCGTTTAGTAACGCGGTTGATGTAGTCGAACGTCTTCAGATCCAACCGATCCAAGTATCGAACGTACGGCACCTTCGTGTTTAGCACACGTTTAGCACAATGACGTCCCTCGAACTCTTGATCCAGTTGAGGATGAGGGAGAGTTCCGTCAGCACGACGGCGTGGCGACAGTGTTGATGACGTTACCGACGCAGGGCTTCGCCTAAGCACTACGACGATATGACCGAGGTGTTAAACTATGAAGGGAGGCACCGCACACGGCTAAGAGATTGTTTGTTGTGCTTTGAGGTGCCCCCTACCCCCGTATATAAAGGAGGGAGGAGGAGGAGGCCGGCCAAGGAGGGGTGTGCCTATAGGAGGAGTCCTACTAGGATTCCCAATCCTAGTTGGAGTCCCCTTCCTTTTCCAAGAGGAGGAGAAAGGGAAAGAGGTGAGGAGAAAGAGGAAAGGGGGGTGTCGGTGTCAAAACCGGTAGATCTCGGGTAGGGGGTCCCGAACTGTGCGTCTAAGGATCAAAGGTAACAAGGAGGCAGGGGACACGATGTTTACCCAGGTTCGGGCCCTCTTAATGGAGGTAATACCCTACTTTCTGCTTGATTGACTTTTATGAGTATAGGAGTTACAAGAGTTGATCTACCTCGAGATCGTAATGTCTAAACCCTAGATGTCTAGCCTGTATGATTGTGATTGCCCCTATGGACTAAACGCTCCGGTTTATATAGACACCGAAGGGACCTAGGGTTGTACGGAGTCGGTTTACAAAGAAAGGAAGATGCATGATCTGAACGCCAAGCTTGCCATCCACGCAAAGGAGAGTAACATCCGAACACGGGGGAAGGCCTTTGATCTCATATCTTCACGGCCCATATCACATAGCTCGGACGCCCGAGGACCCCCTAGTCCAGGACCCCCTTAGGGGGGCCGCTCTCGCTCCCCTAGTCCAATTTGGTTTGGGCTAGGGGGGTCGCCTCCACCTGGCTGCTGCCTCCTCTCTTCCACTAAGGCCCATGAAGGCCCATTAATCCCCCCCGGGGGGGGGGGGTCCGATAACCTCCCGGTACTCCAAAAATTGCCCAGACCTTTCCAAAACCTTTCCGGTGTCCGAACATACCTTACAATATATCAATCTTTATGTCTCGACCATTTCAAGACTCCTCGTCACGTTCATGATCTCATTCGGGACTCCGAACAAACTTCGGTCATCAAAAACACATAACTCATAATACAAATCATCATCGAATGTTAAGCGTGTGGACCCTACAGGTTCGAGAACTATGTAGACATGATCGAGACACATCTCTAATCAATAACCAATAGCGGAACCTGGATGCTCATATTGGCTCCTACATATTCTACGAAAATCTTTATCGATCAAACCGCATAACAACATATGTTGTTCCCTTTGTCATTGGTATGTTACTTGCCCGAGATGCGATCGTCGGTATCATCATACCTAGTTCAATCTCGTTATTGGCAAGTCTATTTACTCGTTACGTAATGCTTCATTCTGCAACTAACTCATTGATCGCATTGCTTGCAAGGATTATAGTGATGAGCATTACCGAGAGGGCCCAGAGATACCTCTTTGATACACAGAGTGGCAAATCCTAATCTTGATCCATGCCAACCCAACAAACACCTTCAAAGACACATGTAGAGCATCTTTATAATCACCCAGTTATGTTGTGACGTTTGATAGCACACAAGGTGTTCCTCCGGTATTTGGGAGTTGCATAATCACATAGTCCGAGGAACGTGTATACATCATGAAGAAAGCAGTAGCAATGAAACTGTAACGATCATAATGCTAAGCTAATGGATGGGTCTTGTCCATCACATCATTCTCTAATGATGTGATCCCATTCATCAAATGACAACACATATCTATGGTTAGGAAACATAACCATCTTTGATTAACGAGCTAGTCAAGTAGAGGCATACTAGGGACACTTTGTTTTGTCTATGTATTCACGCATGTACTAAGTTTCCGGTTAATACAATTCTAGCATGAATAACAAACATTTATCATGATATAAGGAAATATAAATAAGAATTTTATTATTGCCTCTAGGGCATATTTCCTTCAGTCTCCCACTTGCACTAGAGTCAATAATCTAGTTCACATTGTCGGTGTCAAAACCAGCGGATCTCGGGTAGGGGGTCCCGACCGAACTGTGCGTCTAAGGTCGATGGTAACAGGAGACAGGGGGCACGATGTTTACCTAGGTTCGGGCCCTCTCTATGGATGCAATACCCTACTTCCTGCTTGATTGATCTTGATGAATATGAGTATTAGAAGAGTTGATCTACCATGAGATCGTAATGGCTAAAACCCTAGAAGTCTAACCTATATGATTATGATTGTGCCCTATGGACTAAACCCTCCAGTTTATATAGACACCGGAGGGGACTAGGGTTGTACAAAGTCGGTTACAGAGAAAGGAATCTTCATATCCGAATGCCAAGCTTGCCTTCCACACCAAGGAGAGTCCCATCCGGACACGGGAGAGAGTCTTCTGTCTTGTATCTTCATAGCCCATCAGTCCGGCCCATATCAATAGTCCGGCCGTATGAGGACCCCTTAGTCCAGGACTCCCTCAGTAGCCCCCGAACCAGTCTTTCAATGACGATGTGTCTGGCACGCAGATTGTCTTCGACATTGCAAGGCAGGTTCCTCCTCCGATGACTTCAAAGTACCTGGCTTAAAGAGCTGTATTAGATTTTCCATTTAATGTCACGCCCATCGGCTTCCGCACCTTCATGACTTCAGCTTCCACGTGTCGAGCGAATACGAGAGGTCGGGGTATTTTTGCACATACCACCCTGACCATGTAAGAAAGGCGTCTATTTAAAGAGACTGGGATTTTCAGATCCATTCTACACCAAGCAAGGAATCCTCAGAGCTTGCTAGGAGAAACCATCCCAACATGGCTAGCCCTCCCAGCTCTTCCTCCCGTCCCCACTGCCCCGAAAAAGGCGATTAGGAGACATGCTTCATATCCCACAGTCAGCTAGTGAAGCTGCAGACACAGGGATTTCTTCCCCCCGTGGATCTAGTCCCCATTCGAGCAGGATTGATTTCCCTCAACAGCGGGGCTCAGGCGGAGAATCGCCCCAATCCATCCAGGGGGGAACGAGTGTGCTTCATTCCCTATTTGTTGAGAGGCATCGGATTTCCAATCCACCCGTTCCTCCGAGGTCTTCTGGAGGATTATGGCCTCCAACTGCACAATTTCACTCCTGCCTCCATCCTGCACATTGCAGGTTACGTTGCTCTTTGTGAGTTATTCCTGGGTAGTGAGGCCCATTTTGATTTATGGAGGAAACTATTCTGCCTCGTCCCTCGTAGACAAGGGGGATCAGTATTCGAAGTGGGCGGAGCCAAGGTATGGCGTATCGCCGGGACCGGATACCTGTCCGGCACGCCGAAGAAGGCATCCGAAGGGTGGCCCTCCAAATGGTTCTATATCGAGGACGCTGCTCTTCCCGACCCAGTCCGATGGGTCTTCCCGAATTTTCAAGTATTCCGTTGTAGAAACGCCATAGCTGGCGCCCTCGAAGCCTCTAGGAGGAAGATAGTGCGGAAGTCTGTCAATTGATGAGCAAGATAAAGACGCTTGCTCAGTCCGGATTATCAATAGTCGGGGTAATGGCGACTTCCATAGTGCGAGGGGTTCAGCCACTCCAATATAGGAGGTTTCCCATGTGGCACTATAATGGGGAAGATGATGCCTCCCGCTGCGGTCGGAAGGGTCCGGACACCCCTGCCGCCTTGGTCAAAATATTGACCGAACTATACAAAGGGGAGAAAGAGGAGTTCACTCGTATTAAGCGCTGAGATGGATTTTCCATGTACACCCTCCTAGTTGGTGAGTTCCAATCCCATTACTCTACTCAAATTACTCCCTCAGTTACTTTCAATGGGTATTAATACATCCATTTGTAACAGGAATGGAGAAAGATCACCAAGGGGCTACACAACCCTGCCCCATAGCTAGAGGATCACAACCGGGACCTTGACCCCGGATTCAAAGAGGATCCAGATATATTCGTGGAGCTCGAGGATGGAGTGTTCTACCAGGCGAGCAATGACGGCACAGAACTGGCCATCACCGCCGACTATCCCGGTCTTCTCCCTGCCTCCCATGTAAGTAATCAGGAAACATCTCCTCCAAAAGAACCTCCTCATTCTACCTCACCCACCGCACTTTCTCGTGCTCCAAAGGGGAGGCGCTCGACGCGCCATCCTGCACCAGAGGCGACTCCTAAGAGAGCGGTGCCCACACCGAGCAAACTTTCGAAGAGGAAGGCAAGCGGAGACACACCGGAGTCGTCATCGAAGAGGTATGGATTTGTAAATATGCCTTTTGGTAGTCACATCCAACTGTGACATTATCCGTTCGTGACTCATCAGGAAGAGCATTCGCCGGACTATGTCCGGGAGTCATGCCAGTCGCACTCCCAACAGCCAGGTTCCAGACCCTGCCGTGACGACAGAGGTTGATGCGGGAGTTCCAACGGACTGTCCTTCGATCGAGGATTCAGACGATGTGTCTGTTACAAACTCGTAAGTGGAGAGCGCTATGAACCATCAGCACCGGAGGGCCGCTCTTCGCATCCCCGGCTTTACAACAGAGGCATTCAATGCCTTCAGCTCGGGTGATGCATACATCCAAGCTGCTCAAGACGGGCTTGCCAGAGCCACAGACCAATATCTGAAAGATATGCGGGTAAGCTCACATTATATACCAGTAGCCCCCGAGACTTGAAGTAGTTGATTTAGCTGATTCAAGGATCATGGTAAAACCAGGTGTTTACGGAGAAGAACAACATGTTGTCTCAAGAGCTAGAAAAGTGCCGGACCCAGCTGGCTTCTACGACAACCGAACTAGAGAAATCCAAGAAGGCATCGCCTGGTAATGTGTCCCTCCAGCGAGAAAAACATGAATATATACCAACAATACTAACACAGTTGCATATATTAGGGCAGGATCATCAGATCATTCGAGAAAGGCACTGGAAGTCGCACAAGCGGGTGAACAAGAAGCCAAAAGGCAATTGGTCGAGGGCGAACATATACTGACACGGGTCAGGGAGGAGAAAAACAAACTCCAGGATTCCCACACCAAGCTGGGCGAAGAACTGAAAGATGTGCGGGCCCAGCTGGCTAACTCCGGGAAGGAAAATAAGAGGCTGCGAGGTGGCATATTTTGTATGTGTTCAAACTTACCTATGCGTAATACGACAAGGGAAGGAACTGACAAAATTATGTCTGTAGGTATGCTGATGGGCCGTCTCGAAGAGGAGGTGTCCGGATCCTCGAGCGATCTACTACAAGAGCTGTCGCAAATGCATGAGCGAGCTTGGCAGGCGATGCGAGTGTTGCCAAGGCCTTATGGCCATCCGACTCCCCTCTAGGAAGTATGGAGGAGCTTGTACATCTATTTAAGGGAGTGCGGCGGCGTTTTCGATTATGGAAGATATCGACCTGCTGGGAAGGTGCACGAGAGGCCTTGGCCATGGTGAAAACACGTTACACCAAGCTTGATCCAAATCATATGGCCCGGGTCGGACCTTTAGGGTCAGGTGGAAAAGAAATTCCCGTTAGTTTGGTATATGACCATGTAGAGGTAGCTGCCAAGTATTCCCAATAGGATTGTAAGCTAGATAGCATGTTGTATGGCATAGAGGAAGAAGTGTTTGAGTCCAAGTGACTATGTACTTCAATTGACAAATTTGTCCCTAGCCAGACTGCAAAACAATTGTCATGGCAGACCTTTTCGCTTCAACCTCTCGACCCGAAGGTGTGGAGTGTTTCCGAATACCTGAGCGGCAAAATAAACCGGGGTATGCGTGGAAACCAGGCGTAGGGGTCATAGTTGCTTGAACAGACAAGTGTCTGGCTAGCTATGTTATATTACATTGTGATTGTAGAAACATCTTCCAGAGAGAATAGTTCCATTAAGGGTTCCTTTCCCTGGGTGTGCATGCGTTAATCTTGCATGTACGAACCATGATTGAAAAATCGCGGCATACATAACATCCGGGGGTTCATAGTTTACTGATTAAAAAACATCTTTAGTCCGCCGACCGAATATTCCCTGAAGAACGCTAGCTTTCGGCTTCACCCAGTCTGACGTACACATCCGGATGACCCGGCAATAACAATCACAGAGGTGCTCCCTTTATGCCCTAGCCGGACTAACGCGAACGTAGGGCATAAGCATAGGAGCTAGGCAACCTAGCTTGGCCAAAACTGAAGTCATATCGATGCATATAATGGCGAAGAAAAGGTACATACGACGAAAATACACATATGTAGTGAGCAATGCCCAGAAAATAATAATAAGCTTCTGTACAAGAAGCCCCCAGGTATAATGGACGTACATATTTGAGGATGTATTCGTCGTAGGTGCATAGTCTAGCCGCACACAGAGCTTTAAGGTTAAAAAAGAAAAAGCGAAAAGAGAGGGGAAAAATAAATAAATAATGGAGAAAAAAGGGGGAAGGAGACGAACGAAGAGTTCGGCGCTAGGCATAGAATCTTCGGAGTCTGGCCACATTCCATAGGTTCGGCTCTAGGCGATTGTCTGACGCATCACGCAGGCAATACGCTCCTCCAGTGAGAACTTCGTCGATGATGAAGGAACCCTCCCACTTTGGCTTGAGTTTGTCCTTTTTCTTCTCTGGAAAGCATAGAACGAGTTCGCCAACATTATAAGTCTTGGCCCGTACTTCTCTGCTTTGATATCTGCGAGCCTGTTGTTGATAAAATGCGGAACGGGCTTTTGCGACGTCACGCTCCTCCTCCAGGGCATCTAAACTGTCCTGCCGATCAAGCTCGGCCTCTATCTCTTCATACATGCGCACTTGAGGTGAGTCATGAATAATGTCGCAGGGTAACATAGCCTCTACGCCGTACACCATGAATGAAGGTGTGTATCCGGTAGTGTGATTGGGCGTGGTCCACAGCCCCTAGAGTACGGAGTCGAGCTCCTCGACCCAGTGCTTGTCTGATTCTTTCAAAGACCGCGCTAGTCTGGGATTAATGCCGCTCATAATAAGACCATTGGCTCGTTCAACTTGACCGTTTGTTTGCGGGTGATAGACGGAGGCGTAATCGAGCTTAATGCCCAGATTAGCACACCAGGTTTTCACCTCATCGGCTGTGAAATTGGAGCTGTTATCAGTGATAATGCTGTGTGGAACACCATAACGGTGCACGACACTGGATATAAAGTCTATCACTAGTCTGGCTTCGGCCGTTTTTATTGTTTTGGCCTCTATCCACTTGGTGAATTTATCCACCATGACCAACAAATATTTTTCTTATGGCTTCCTCCTTTAAGGGGTCCGACCATATCCAGCCCCCAGGCCGCGAAAGGCCAAGTGATGGGGATTGTTTGTAGAGCGGTGGGTGGCATATGGCTTTGGTTGGCGAAAAGATGGCATCCGACACAACGTTGGACAAGGTGTTGTGCATCTCCTTGGGCCGTCGGCCAATAGAAACCTGTACGGAAGGCCTTGCTTACAACGGCCCGAGCCGCAGCGTGGTGACCACCTAGACCAGCATGAATTTCAGCCAAGAGCTGCCGCCCCTCTTCCTCGGAGATACATCTTTGAAGTACTCCGGTAGCGCTTTTCTTGTAGAGCTCTCCGTCATGAACCTTGTAGGCTTTCGAGCGCTGGACAATGCGGCGTGCCTCATTCTAGTCCTCAGGGAGTTCTCGCCTATTGAGGTAGGCCAAGAAGGGTTTGGTCCATGGGGCAATGACTGCCATGATGAGATGGGCCGACGGGGTTATTTCGGTGGCCGAGCCCCCGATGATATCGGTGTGTTCGGAATCTGGGGTTATAGTCGGAGCCGGACTGGTATTGCCGCTCTCCCCTTGCCACACCTGGGGTTATAGTCGAAGCCGGACTGGTATTGCCGCTCTCCCCTTGCCACACCATGGATGGCTTGAAGAGCCTTTCCAGAAAGATGTTAGGTGGGATGGGGTCGCGCTTAGCGCTGATGCGAGCAAGGACATCCGCCGCTTGATTACTTTCTCGAGCCACATGGTGAAACTCGAGCCCCTCGAACTAAGCCGACATTTTGAGAATGGCGTTACGGTAAGCCGCCATCTTCGGATATTTGGCATCAAAATCTCCATTTATTTGAGATATTGCGAGGTTTGAATCCCCGCGCACTTCCATACTTGTATGCCCATGGAGATAACCATCCGAAGATCATGCAATAAGGCCTCATATTCGGCTGCATTGTTGGAATCCATGTATTGTATTTGGAGTACGTAATGAACTGTATCTCCAGTGGGGGATGTTAGGACAACGCCCTCTCCCAAGCCCGCCAGCATTTTGGAGCCGTCGAAGTACATGACCCAGTTGGAGTATGTGTCGTACTCTTTAGGGAGTTCGACCTCTGTCCATTCGGCGACGAAGTCGGCCAGTACTTGGGATTTGATGGACCGGCACGGTTTGTATGTTATGTACAATGGGAGGAGCTCAATAGCCCACTTGGCAATCCGGCCCGTGGCATCGCGGTTGTTTATTATGTCATTGAGTGGTACTTCGGAGGCCACCGTGATTGAGCACTCTTGAAAGTAGTGTCGCAGCTTCCGGGATGCCATGAAGACCGCGTATGTTATTTTTTGTAATGAGGGTACCGGGATTTGCATGGTGTGAGGACAGTGGATACATAGTATACTGGCTTTTGAAGCAGGAATTTGTGTCCGTCCTCTTCTTGTTCGACGACGAGCACCGCACTCACGACTTGGTGTGTCACCGATATGTATAATAGCATGGGTTCGCTGATGTTCGGCGCGGCCAGGATTGGGTTGCTCACTAAAAGAGCCTTTATTTCTTCCAGTCCAGCCGTTGCCGCGTCCGTCCAGTCGAAGTGTTCGGTGCGTCGGAGAAGGCGATACAGTGGCAATGCTTTTTCTCCTAGTCTCGAGATAAAGCGACTTAAAGCTGCCACACATCGGGCTAGTTTTTGGACTTGTTTTAGGTCAGTTGGTGTAGCCAACTGTGACAAAGCTCGGATTTTAGCTGGGTTCGCCTCAATTCCTCTATTGGAAACGATGAAGCCCAACAGTTTTCCAGTGGGGACGCCAGAAACACGTTTTTCCAGATTGAGCTTGATGTCATATGTACGGAGGTTGTAGAATGTGAGGCGTAGATCGTCTATTAATGACTCTGTCGGATTTCGGGTTCCGGCAAAAACCCTTGAGGTTCGAACACTGGGGTGCGCACGAAGATTTCCCCCTACTGAATCTCGCTCTCAGCCTCGCCGCGATCTCTAAGCTAGCTCCATGAACTGACAACACAAGAGACTCAAGATTTATACAGGTCGTGCCACCGTTGTGGTCTAATACCCTACTCTTGTGTGTGGTGGTGGATTGCCTCTTGGGCTGATGATGAATAGTACAAGGGAAGAACAACCTCCTGAGGAGAGGTGTTCTTGTGCTTGGCGAACTTGTGCGGATGAGGATGATCTGAATGTGACCCCCCTCCTTCTGTGGTGGCTAGTCCTATTTATAGAGGCCCTGGTCCTCTCCCCAAATATTGAGCGGGAAGGGATCCAACAACGACCAATTTGAAAGGGGACAACTAGTACAAGCTATCCTGACTAAAGGTGGTCTTCGCCTGTCAAAGGCGCTGGTGGTGACGCCGTCTTGGGCTCCACGATGACCTCCGTCCTGCCGTCTTGCTAGTCTTGGTATTGTTGCACCAATATGGAAACCATTTCCTGATGCCTCGGTACTCCACGCCTGCGCTTTCCCCCTTAGCACCAAAGGGGGAAACAAGGACAAGTGTAGGGGATCGCAACAGTTTTCGATAAGTAAGAGTGTCGAACCCAACGAGGAGCTAAAGGTAGAATAAATATTCCCTCAAGTTCTATCGACCACTGATACAACTCTACGCATGCTTGACGTTCTCTTTACCTACAACAAGTATGAAACTAGAAGTACTTTGTAGGTGTTATAGGATAGGTTTGCAAGATAATAAAGAACACATAAATATAAACTGTAGATAAAGAAGCAATAAAGTAAATATAGCGAGTGTGGAAAAGTGGTGGTAGGAGTTGTGGAATTGTCCCTAAGCAATTGACTATGTTACTAGACCGGTAATCTCTATTGCAATTCTATTTGAGGGAGAGGCATAAGCTAACATACTTTCTCTACTTGGATCATATGCACTTATGATTGGAACTCTAGCAAGCATCCGCAACTACTAAATATTCATTAAGGTAAAACCCAACCATAGCATTAAAGTATCAAGTCCCCTTTATCCCATACGCAACAATCCCCTTACTCGGGTTTGTGTTTCAGTCACTCACGCAACCCACTATAAGCGAATCATGAATGCATTGCAACACCCTACAGCGGGAATCCCTCACACTTGCGCGACACAAGGGCACCATAGGACAGCACCAATAATAAAACATGCAACTCAAACCAATCATAGCAATTCATCAATCACCGATAGGACAACGGAAATCTACTCAGTCATCATAGGATGGCAACACATCATTGGATAATAATATGAAGCATAAAGCACCATGTTCAAGTAGAGGGTACAGCAGGATGCTGGAGAGTGGACTGCTGAATATAGATGGGGGAAGGTGATGGAGATGTTGGTGAAGACGGCGGAGGTGTTGGTGTAGATCGCGGTGATGATGATGGCCCCCGGCGGCGTTCCGGCTTCATCGGAAGCAAGAGAGAGAGAGCCCCCTTCTTCTTCTTCTCCCTTGAGCTCCTCCCTAGATGGGAGAAGGGTTTCCCCTCTGGTCCTTGGCTCCCATGACGTGGGAGGGGCGAGAGCCCCTCCGAGATTGGATCTATCTCTCTGTTTCTGCATTCCCAAATTCTACCCCTTCACCATTTCTTTAATATCCGGAGATCCGTAACTCCGATTGGGGTGAATCTTTTGCCCAGATTTTTCTCATAAAATTAGCTTTCTTGCGGTAAAAGAAGGGCATCAACCGCCTTACGGGTGGCCAATGAGAGTGCCAGCCATGCCCAGGGGGTGTGGGCGCGCCCCCTGTCTCGTGGCCACCTCGGACACCGTTTCGCGTTGATTCTTCCCCCGGAAAATCCCAAATATTCCAAAATAATTCTCCATCTGTTTTATCCCATTTGGACTCCGTTTGATATTGGTTTTCTGCGAAACATAAAACATGCAACAAACAAGAACTGACACTAGGCACTGGGTCAATATGTTAGTCCCAAAAATAGTATAAAAAGTTGCCAAAAGTATATGAAAGTTGAAGAATATTGGCATGGAAAAATAAAAAATTATAGATACGATGGAGACGTATCAACATCCCCAAGATTAATTCCTGCTCGTCCTCGAGTAGGTAAATGATAAAAAAAGATAATTTTTAATGTGGAATGCTACCTAGCATAATCTTGATCATATGTCTAATCATGGCATGAATATTAAGACATGAGTGATTCAAGGCAATAGTCTATCATTTGACATAAAAACAAGAATACTTCGAGCGTACTAATAAAGCAATCATGTCTTTTCATAACAATAAGGCCAAAGCAAGATTATCCCTACAAAATCATACAATTTGGCCATGCTTCATTTTCGTCACACAAAATGCTCCCATCATGCACAACGCCGATCACAAGCCGAGCAATTGGTTCATACTTTTTAACGCGCTTCAGCTTTTTCAACCCTCACGCAATACATGAGGGCAAGCCATGGATATAGCACTATAGGTGGAATAGAATATAATGATGGAGGTTATGTGGAGAAGACAAAAAAGGAGAAAGTCTCACATCGACGCGGCTAATCAACGGGCTATGGAGATGCCCATAAATTGATGTCAATGCGAGGAGTAGGGATTGCCATGCAATGGATGCACTAAGAGCTATAAGTGTATGAAAGCTCAAACTGAAAACTAAGTGGGTGTGCATCCAACTTGCTTGCTCATGAAGACCTAGGGCATTTGAGGAAGCCCATCGTTGGAATATGCAAGCCAAGTTCTATAATGAAAATTCCCACTAGTAAATGAAAGTGACAACATATGAGACTCTCTATATGAAGAACATGGTGCTACTCTGAAGCACAAGTGTGGTAAAAGGATAGTAACATTGCCCCTTTTCTTTTTTTTTCTTTTTGGGTGGGCTTCTTTGGCCCCCTTTTTTATTTAGGCTTCTTTGGCCTTTCCTTTTTTTCTTTCTTTTATGGGGCAATGCTCTATAATGATGATCATCACACCTTTATTTACTTACAACTCGATATTACAACTCGATACTAGAACAAAGATATAACTCTATATGAATGCCTCCGGCGGTGTACCGGGATGTGTAATGATCTAGCGTAGCAATGCCATCAAAAAACGGACAAGCCATGAAAACATCATGCTAGCTATCTTACGATCATGCAAAGCAATATGACAATAAATGCTCAAGTCATGTATATGATGATGACGGAAGTTGCATGGCAATATATCTCGGAATGGCTATGGAAATGCCATAATAGGTAGGTATGGTGGCTGTTTTGAGGAAGATATAAGGAGGTTTATGTGTGATAGAGCGTACCATATCACGGGGTTTGGATGCACCGGCGAAGTTTGCACCGACTCTCGAGGTGAGAAAGGGCAATGCATGGTACCGAGGAGGCTAGCAATGATGGAAAGGTAATAGTGCGTATAATCCATGGACTCACATTAGTCATAAAGAACTCATATACTTATTGCAAAAGTTTTATTAGCCCTCGAAGCAAAGTACTACTACGCATGCCCCTAGGGGGATAGATTGGTAGGAAAAGACCATCGCTCGTCCCTGACCGCCACTCATAAGGAAGACAATCAAAGAAACACCCCATGCTTCAAATTTGTCACACAACGGTTACCATACGTGCATGCTACGGGACTTGCAAACCTCAACACAAGTGTCTCTACAATCCACAACCACCCACTAGCATGACTCTAATATCACCATCTTTATATCGCAAAACTATTGCAAGGAATCAAACATATCATATTCAGCGATCTACAAGTTTATGTAGGATTTTATGACTAACCATGTGAATGACCAATTCCTGTCATCTCTCTAAATTGATATAAGTGAAGCAAGAGAGTTTTAATTCTTTCTACAAAAGATATGCCCACGCTCTAACAAGTATAAGTGAAGCAAAAGAGCATTCTACAAATCCCGGTTTTCTACGTGAAGAGAAACAGGCAATCCAAACTTCAAATGATATAAGCGAAGCAAATGAAGCATTCTATAAAGCCACACTCAAAAGATTTAAGTGAAGTGCAATGAGCATTCCATAAATCAACCAAGGACTATCTCATACCAGCATGGTGCATAAAAGAAAAGTGTAAACTAAATGCAAAAGATGCTCCAAGACTTGCACATATCGCATGAACGAAACGAATACGAAAACATACCGATACTTGTTGAAGAAAGAGGGGATGCCTTCCGGGGCACCCCCAAGCTTAGACGCTTGAGTCTCCTTGAATATTTACTTGGGGTGCCTCTGGCATCCCCAAGCTTGAGCTCTTGCCTCTCTTCCTTTTCCTCATATCGAAGCTTCCTCGATTAGACACTTCATCCACACAAAACTTCAACAGAAAACTCGGTAAGATCCGTTAGTATAATAAAGCAAATTACTACTCTAAGTACTGTAGCAAACCAATTCATATTTTGTTTTTGCATTGTGTCTACTGTAATATAGCTTTTCCATGGCCTAATCCACTGATATAAATTGATAGTTTCATCAAAACAAGCAAACTATGCATCAAAAACAGAATCTGTCAAAAACAGAACAGTCTGTAGCAATCTGAACATTCACCATACTTATGTTACCCCAAAATTTCTAAAAAAATTAGGAACAATAAACAATTTGTACAACAAGACAATTCAAAAGGAATCAGAACAATTTGACGTTCCAGTTAAAAATGTAAAATCGAGCACTACAGCCAAAGTTTCTGTCCTGCACCGTACAAACCAACAAGCATTGTAAACATCCTAAAGGCAAACCTTGGCACATTATTTTTATAATGGGATAATTAATTTGGTGCCCTTAGTTGTGTCCCACTCGGCAGGTTTACCCCTAGTTTCCGAAAACACTTGTTCCTGCCCAAACCACTTTGCTCCTCTTATGCTTTTGCCCTTTGACCGTTTGACCATCACTTTGAAAACTTCATAAAAAATGTATACTAACTCAGAAAAATTTAAATAAGATATCAAAACATTCAGAAAAGCATCACCTATATGTGCATGTGATTTGCATTCATCAAAAAAGTGTTGGCCAGTCCCCATCTCAGTTTTAGCTCATATGATCTTAGCATGAACAGTAAAATCTAAACAAATTCTAAAAATTCCAAAAAAAATTGGTGGCAAACTTTGACCAATGTTTTGAGTTCTTGCCAAGTTTCATAAGGGAATGACATTCGTGGAAGTCATGGCAAAATAATGAAATTTTGGAGCATTGATTTTTGTTTTTTTACCATGATTTCCACGATGTCATTCCCTTATGAAACTTGGCAAGCACTCAAAACATTGGTCAAACTTTGCCACCAATTTTTTTTAGAATTTTTTGATTTTTTTAGATTTTACTGTTCATGCTAAGATCATATGAGCTAAAACTAAGATGGAGACTGGCCAACACATTTTTCATGAATGCAAATGACATGCACATATAGGTGATGCTTTTCTGAACATTTTGAGAACTTATTTGAATTTTTCTGAGTTAGTATGAATTTTTTATGAAGTTTTCAAAGTGATGGTCAAACGATCAAAGGGCAAAAGCATAAGAGGAGCAAAGTGGTTTGGGCAGGAACAAGTGTTTTCGGAAACTAGGGGTAAACCTGCCGAGTGTGACCTAACTAGGGGCATAAAATCAATTATCCCTTTTATAATACAATGGAATTGTACAAGGGGATAATTATTTTTGATGAAAAGTTTCTGTAATCAAGATTCACAAAGTTTCCGTGAGCATGAACAAAGTTCAAGGCTAGCACCCACTTCAAAAATGCTTGTCTCTCTCACTTTCACTTTCCTTTTTGAAAAGTTTTTAGGTTCCCCTCTTTATTTTTTTGTTTTTAAACTATATGAAAGCACTCAACAGAAATAAATGACTCTCTAAAACTTCCGGGTTGTCTCCCTGGCAGTGCTTTCTTTAAAGCCATTAAGCTAGGCATATAGTGCTCAAGTAATGGATCCACCCGGATCCCAAGGTATATCAAAGCCAATTTTAATTAACAATGAGTTGTAATTTAGTAGTGAGCACAAAGTAACATATATCAAGCAATGACGAAGTCTAACTCTCTTCCTATGCATCGGCATGTCATAAAAGAACAATTCATGCACACCAAGTAAAGGCCAATGCATAGTATAAGCAGATTCTTGCAATTCTATCGTGTTGGAGACATAAAGAGGCGGAGATGTAGTTCCTCTCTCATAATAATTGCAAGTAGGAGAAGCAAGCATATGCATATTATATCTATCAAAATCATCATGTGCAACGGTAAAAGGCAACCCATCAATATAATCCTTAGTAAGCACAAACTTCTCCGATATAGTGTAGTAGGGAGAATTCAAAAAGATAATAGGACTATCATGCATGGGTGCAATAGCAACAATTTCATGTTTAACATAAGGAACTATAGCTAGTTCATCTCCATAAGCATAATTCATATTGGCATCTTGGCCACAAGCATAACAAGCATCATTAAAAAGGGATATTTCAAACAAATTCAAGGGATCATAGCAATCATCATAGCAATCATCCTTCGGTAAGCATGAAGGGGAATTAAACAATGTATGAGTTGAAGAGTTACTCTCATTAGAAGGTGGGCACGGGTGATCAATCCGCTCTTCCTCCTTTTGTTCTTCGCTCTCCTCATCATCTTTTTCATCCAATGAGCTCATAGTTTCATCAATTTCTTCTTCCATAGCTTCCTGCAAAATATTAGTCTCTTCTTGGACAGCGGAGACTTTCTCAATAAATGCATTAATATTGTAATTGTATTCATAATTTTTATAGAAATATCTAAGTATAGCAAAAATTTTAGGTCTATAAACTGCATCATCAAAATCATCAAGCTCTTTAAACATAGATTCAATCTCATAAGCACCCATAAAAGCAACAAATTCTTCTTTTTGTTCCACATCATAGTAATCATATCTACCATTAGCATAAGAAGCTAAGGTTGTATTATCATTGATTTTGCATGAAAAGGGAAGGTGTGGAGCCTTCATCCTAGAGCAACAATTATAATCATGTATCAATCATAGTTGACGAGCATACCAACATAACATATGAATTTGATCCCATAATAGTTTCCCTTTTTGTGTCAAGCAATAATCCCTAAAGTATTCACGTTGATCCAACGTGTCTCCCATAACATAATTGAATGGGGTTTTCTCAGGATTATCAAAGTAGTACATAATATCTTTCACATAACCAACATCGAGGGTTTTAGGAGGTTCCCCATCTCCATGAGTAGCAACTACACCTAATTTTTTTGGTATTCCGTGTTCCATATCCATAACTAAAGATAGAGAACAACTTAGAACAGCAAATAAAAATTACTTAGTGACAAAGCAAACAAGTACACACGAGAATATTCACCCCACGCTATGATCCCCGGCAACGGCGCTAGAAAAAGGTCTTGATAACCCACAAGTGTAGGGGATCGCAACAATTTTCGATAAGTAAGAGTGTCGAACCCAACGAGGAGCTAAAGGTAGAATAAATATTCCCTCAAGTTCTATCGACCACCGATACAACTCTACGCACGCTTGACGTTCGCTTTACCTAGAACAAGTATGAAACTAGAAGTACTTTGTAGGTGTGATAAGATAGGTTTGCAAGATAATAAAGAACACGTAAATATAAACTAGGGGCTGTTTAGATAAAGAAGCAATAAATTAAATATAGCGAGTGTGGAAAAGTGGTGGTAGGAGTTGTGTCCCTAAGCAATTGACTATGTTACTAGACCGGCAATCACTATTGCAATTCTATTTGAGGGAGAGGCATAAGCTAACATACTTTCTCTACTTGGATCATATGCACTTATGATTGGAACTCTAGCAAGCATCCGCAACTACTAAAGATTCATTAAGGTAAAACCCAACCATAGCATTAAAGTATCAAGTCCCCTTTATCCGATACGCAACAATCCCCTTACTCGGATTTGTGTTTCAGTCACTCACGCAACCCACTATAAGCGAATCATGAACGCATTGCAACACCCTACAGTGGGAATCCCTCACGCTTGCGCGACACGAAGGGCACCATAGGACAACACCAATAATAAAACATGCAACTCAAACCAATCATAGCAATTCATCAATCACTGATAGGACAACGGAAATCTACTCAGACATCATAGGATGGCAACACATCATTGGATAATAATATGAAGCATAAAGCACCATGTTCAAGTAGAGGGTATAGCGGGATGCGGGAGAGTGGACCGCTGAATATAGATGGGGGAAGGTGATGGAGATGTTGGTGAAGAAAATTGAGGTATTGGTGTAGATCGCGGTGATGATGATGGCCCCCGGCGGTGTTCCGGCGTCACCGGAAGCAAGGGGGAGAGAGCCCCCCTTCTTCTTCTTCTTCCTTGACCTCCTCCCTAGATGGGAGAAGGGTTTCCCCTCCGGTCCTTTGCTCCCATGGCGTGGGAGGGGCGAGAGCCCCTCCGAGATTAGATCTATCTCTCTGTTTCTGCGTTCCCAGATTCTACCCCTTCACCGTTTCTTTAATATCCGGAGATCCGTAACTCCGATTGGGGTGAATCTTTCGCCCAGATTTTCTCATAAAATTAGATTTCTTGCGGCAAAGGAAGGGCATCAACCGCTTTACAGGTGGCCCACGAGAGTGACAGGCACGCCCAAGGGGTGTGGGCGCTCCCCCTGTCTCGTGGCCACCTCGGACACCGTTTCGCGTTGATTCTTCCTCCGGAAAATCCCAAATATTCCAAAATAATTCTCCGTCCGTTTTTATCCCATTAGGACTCCGTTTGATATTGGTTTTCTGCGAAACATAAAACATGCAATAAAAAAGAAATGGCACTGGGCACTGGATCAATATGTTAGTCCCAAAAATAGTATAAAAAGTTGCCAAAAGTATATGAAAGTTGAAGAATATTGGCATGGAACAATCGAAAATTATAGATACGATGGAGACATATCAGTGGTCTTCGCCTGTCAAAGGTGCTGGTGGTGATGCTGTCTTGGGCTCCACAATGACCTCTGTCCTGCCGTCTTGCTAGTCTTGGTCTTGTTGCACCAATATGGAAACCTTTACCTGATGCCTCGGTACTCCGCGCCCGCGCTTGCCCCCTTAGCACCAAAGGGGGAAACAAGGACACTGCACGCACTGGCGCCCGCCTGGCCTTGGTCATCATGGCTTGCGTCATGGGAACCTTGCGAGGTACCCCTTGCCTTGATCTCTCCGCCTCCCTCGCGAGCCTGCCTGGTGAGGCCGCTCCTGAGGAGGCCTTGTGTCGTCCGCCCCGCGAGGCTTGGCCCCTCACGAGGGTCTTGAGTGTTGGTTGATGAAGACGGGCCATACTGGGCCACTGGTGGGGCCATGTGGTGGGCCGCAGGCAGGCAAGTCTGGGGACCCCCGTTCCCAGAACGCCGACAATAGCCCCCGGGCCCAAGGCGCACTCGGACTTGTCTTAGAGGCGAAGCCAAAGGGCAAGTGCAGAGCGCCGCAGGCCCAAATAGCCTGCGGCCTTGGTTGACACATGGCGACTGATTAGACGTGGGCGTCTCCGCTTCCCCACGCTGCCCCAATATCCGCTTGGCTAGGCGGCCATGGCACCCTACACATTTATTTCCTCCTTGCGGGCGGTGTGCCTCCTATCCTTCCTTCTTCCTCGAGCCGCTGCCTCTGCTTCCAATCTGACTCAAGCTCTGTCCCCTCCATTGCCATGGCGCCGACTTGCACGGAGAGAGGGAAGAAGCCTCTGCTCATAGCCAATCCGCCCCTGACAATCGAGCCTGCCGTCGGCTGATCGCGGGTGCTCAACCTGGAGGCCATGGGCAAGGTCTGCCCTGCACTCGCTTCCAGCTTCAACGAGTGGGGAGGGACGGTGGCTTGGCCTGTGTCCCGAGCTTCCATTGACAAGACAACCACGGAGGTTCGATTCTTCGTTGATGCCCTATGGGCTGGCCTGGTTCCCCCTTTCTCCGCCTTCTTCAATGCAGCGCTTTCCCATTAACAGATTCACATGCTGCATCTTGATCCCCAATCCGTTGCCCTTCTCGCCGTATGTTTGCGAGGCCATGGTGGGCATTGCTCCTTCCGTTGCCCTCCTGCGCCGTTTCTTCTCGCTGCATCTGACCGACCCCTTGCAGTGCTCGGGGTGCCTGAGCTTCCAGGCTGTGGCAGAGAGGGCCACCTCGGGGATTGATTTTGATCTCCCCTGTCCACGAGCGGGTTCCGGACACAGTGGGTGTACATGGATGTTGGAGTGCTCAGCCCCCTTCGCTCGCCTCCATCGTCGCCCGCCATCCCCAACTCCGGCTGGGCCCACGAGAAGCTCGCGAGCTCTTGCCTTTCCTTCGTCTGGCTTCGGTTCAAGAGGTTGAAAGACCTTGGCGTGACTGCGCCCCAGGTGTGAAGGAGTTCCTCCAACGCTGCATTGCCCCTCTCTAGCGCCATTCCTGGCTGATGTGGGCCCTGGACGATGACCAGGATCGCATGAGGCTTCAGGAGTCGGGGCTCTCGCCCAAAGCACAGAGGATGATGCTTGAAGTCTTGACTGGTAACCCCTCGCCGGGCGACATGTCGCAAGGGGGTTGTCTCTTGTATCTCTGCCTGAACAGGGTTGAGTTCGCGGGGCAGATGCGTTCCTTCGACGAGTGGGGGCTGCGCCCGGTCGGCCTTGCGGGGCCTCATGAGAATCCCGTCGTCGTGGCTCCCCTTCTTGCTGCCAGCACCGAGCTTTCCCCAAGAGTGGACGTAGGGAGGCAAGCACCACTGGAAGTTGTAGGCGTGGGTGTTGAGGTGCCGACGCCGCTTGAGGTTCCCGAGGCGCCATCCTCAGGAGCCCGCAAGGCCTGCCCTGAGGCAGTCGTTGAGGGGGAGATGTAGTCAGCGGCTCCTGAGGCCGGAGCTCCTGAGGCCTCGGCAAGCCAGTGCGCGGTGGAGCCTGATTGCTCTTCCCAGCTTGGCGCTCCCGAGGTCGGCCACCTGGGTGCCTCTCCAGCCAGGCCCCGCGCTGGCCCCCACGTCCAACGCCTAGGCCGGTTCCGCATGGACTTCGTCGCGCTCCGCAAGAGGAAGGAGTCTTCGAGGTGCAGTGGTGGCACCATCCAGCCGTTGAAACATAGAAAGTACATCGCCATAGACGAGTAAGTACCTTATCCTTGTAATTCCTCAATCGCTGCTTCCCTTCCTGACTGTGGCTCTTCAGGATCCCTCCTACCAAGCCCGCGAAGTCTCCGGAGAAGCAACCTCCTCTGGCCTTGCCTTCATTGCTAGCCTTGAGCTCCCCAAGCCTGCACGCCGCCCTTGGCGCGGGGTCAGCTGGAGAAGCAAGCCTGCCTGCCAGGTGCCTTGAGCCCGTGCCCTTGCCGCCTTTCCTTTGCAACCCTGCCTGGAGCACAGCCAGCCTACCCAGGGCTCCTCCTCTAGTCGTGGATGGCAGCTGGTTGGCATCCATCCTGGGCCCCTCTTCGAGTGGCGAGCCTGCGCCAGTCCGGGTCCCTTGCGGGGCCTGGCCAGCGACCATGGGGGCACCAGCCCCCAGCCCCCTGCCAAGAGGGGGTGAACCGCTTCGGATCCCACCGATGGTGTGTGCGTTAGGGGACGACATCAGCAGCGTGCTCAAGTTCGCACGCGAACTAAGCATCGTCCGCCTCGAGTTCTTCTAGAAGGCGATGGACGCGATGGGTCAGATTGGTGGAGAACTTGCGGATGTAGACGCGTGCCTTGAAGCCGAGGGCCTGCGGCTGATCGACGAGCGGCATAAACTGAAGGTGGCCATCAACCTTGTGCGCCACCAGCGTGAGCTTGACAACACGAAGGCCGAGGCGTCCCTTGCGACCTCGCGTGAGTCTTGCTCTCGAGCTTTGGAGGAGGCACGGGAAGCAGATCGTCGTCGCAAAATCACAGAGAAGCGCGCGTGGGAGCTCCAAGCCTAAAGCGCTTCCTTGGAGCAGTAGGTGGAGTTGCGCCAAGCCGCTCTTGCATCACTGAGGGGGATGCCTGTCGAGGGGGAGGAGGTCCTGAAGCGTGAGGAAGCGTTGACGCTGGAGGCCGCCGAGCGTAGTCTCGATCTTGAGTGGTTGGAGACAAGGGAGCGCCAGGTTCCCTAAGAAGAGGACGCCGTTGGCGCACGCGAGGCCTGGGTCCAGGAAGAGGTCGACCGCCGCGTGGACGAGGCTCGCGCGGATCTTGCGAGCAGGTATGACCTGAAGCTGAAGCTGGTTGAAGCCGAGGTTGCGGGTAGGACTGCTGCCCTTAGGTCCAGGCTAACCAAGGCGGAACGGCGCGCGGAGGCCGCCGTAGCTGCCCTGGTCTTGACGCAGGCCAAGATGGCCTCCGCCTGCGCTGAGCTGCTTCCTCTTCAGCAGCGGGTTGCCGACGCCGAGTCCATCACGCAACAGAACAAGGAGGAAATGCTTCAACGGTGGATGTTGGAGCATGTGCATGGCCCCATGCTCCAGGACCTCAGGAACAGGGCCAATGCGGCCCTGGGCAACATCTGTATCAAGAACGCTCCGCATCCCCACGCGATCGACTATGCCGGTCATCTCCGCTTCTTTACTGACGTGGTGACGCTCCTGGAGAACCGCTCCAAGAGATCTCACTAGCTTGTTGAGGAGAGGAGCCGCGGCCTGCTCGGGCGCGTGTTTTCCCGCGTCTTCAGCCATCTTCAAAACACCTACCCCAACTTTGACTTTTACGCTGCCGTCGCCCCAGTGCCCGAGGCCATCCGGGGCAACCTGGTGCAGTGGGTGGAGCATAACGTGGATCCGCTTGTTAGGGCCTTTGATTTTGACAATGACAGGGTGGTAGTTGCGGCGGACGAAGGCGACATGGTCAATGATGGTGACGGCGGTGCCGGTGACGGTGATGTCGACGCCAGCGACAGCGACAGTGGCGCCAGCGATGCATCTGGAGGCGACCTGGGGGACGCAGTAAGCGATATGTCTAAATGATCCCGTGTTTCTCCGCCATTTATCTTGCATCCAGAAGCTTAGGCATGGCCCCAAAGGTTGTAAGAGAATTTTGGGAAGGGATGCCCCTCATGTAAAAGATTGCCGTCTCTATGCTTTTAGGACTGATGCTAAATATGTGCCTCCATGAGCCTACGGTCCCTGCGGCGAGCTTATTGTTGTGGTTTACCTTTAGCCAGGACGAGTCCAGAGCCGGCCCACGAGGTCATGAATTCCCGAGGAGCCCCTAAGGGACCTGCCGACCCGGTCGAGAGGGCCTCGTGAGAGCAGGTGCCGGCCGTAGTATGGCATGCACACAGCACACACACGCTTCACCCAGCCCCGCCCTCGAGGGGCTCACGAGGGGGTGGCAGCTGATGCAAACTCCAAATTAAAGCAGGAACCAAAATGCAAGAAATCACACGAACGAGAAAAGTCACCCTCCCCGCGCAGAAAAATAAAAATTCAACTCCAACTTAAATCCGAAGCAAGGAAGCTCAACTAAAGAAAGAAAGTCAAAAAGCTAATGGCCGCATCCGGTGCCTAGTCTAGTCTTCATGTCTTCATGTCTTCTCACCAACGCGGAGTTAAGTGCTACCATTGGGCATGGGAGGGAGCCCCCGAGGCCCGAGGGCGGCTCTCCTGAGGCTATGGGGCGTGTACAACCCCACTCATTATTACATGAGAGCGTCACGGGCGGCGAGCTTCACAGGCATTGGGCCTTCTTCACAGGCACTGGGCCTTGCTTCATATCGCCAGACGAGGGCCCCGCCTTGCGCCACCCTCGAGCACCATTGGCAGCGACCGGAAACCAGGACGGCACCAAAGGGGCAAAGGGGACGCCAGCGGCGCCCTCAGCGACCACGGGTCCTCTGCCAGGGGTAGGCCTTGCAGCACCTCCCTGATAGAGGGCCTACCTCCGGGGGACGCCTTGCTCCGTGCGCCGTGGGGACGGGCCTTGCTCCCGGCCTCTCTCCGGCAGCCCCCAGCGTGCTCCTCCTGGTGGAAGGGAGGCTGCCGAGCTGGTGCAGTCGTCCGCTGCTGTGACCTGACCCTCCTGCGACCCATGGTTAGCATAAGCTTGCTCCTGAGGAATTAGTGGTACCCAATAACTGTTGCTGCCAGCGCGGTTGGTGAGGATCCCTTGAGGCTCCTGGAAGGCCTCGGCTTCTGGCGTCTCTTCCTCCCAGCCTGGACCAAGAAACGAGCCAGGGTCGTCTTCCCGCGCGTACTCCCGATCCACCATGCGGGCACGTAAGCCTCCGAAGCCGCCGCCTCGAAGACTTTGCCATAGTGCCCCATGCTCCATGTTGCCTGGCCTAGCGCACCGTCTTGAGGATGGTAGGACAGTGTCCCGCCCGGACGTAGGCGGCAACGCGCATGCCCTCATTCATCGAAGGTGGTGCGGGTGTGACCTGGCGTCCGGCGTCGATGGTTGAGCTGGTGCCGACGAAGCCTTGGGGTGTGCTTGGGGGCACGAGGGAACGGAGAGGTCCATCGCGTGATCCGGCCTGGGCCCGGGTTGCGAGCTGGAAGCAGAAGGGCGGTACCCCCGAGGCCGTGGCATCTAGGAGTTCGGCAACGCGCTCCAGCAACGCATCCCGACCGCTCTCCATCAACCCGCATCGCGGTAGCTCCCGAGCCACAGTGAGCGCGACCCTCATGTTTGTTTGTTCTCATCGGGTGTGTAGCGCCGTGGCCACGGCGTGACTTGAGGCCCTTGCGGCTGCCCGCACCTGCCGCGAAGTTGGGGCGGGCGGTGTGTGACTGCGCCTCCTGTGCCCGGCAGCGTTCTGCGGTGTGCGGGCTGCCTGGGGCGCAGGGTTGAGGTCTTCTTTGGGAAGACGGTGTGGCCCGGGCTGGCCACGCCGCCCAGCGGTCGGCGCTGGTCATCGTATCGCTGGACATGGATGAGACGAAGGGATGGGACATGGATCAGCGGAAGGAAGACTTTGGTGCACCCCTACCTGGCGCGCCAAATATCGGATTTCCGGTTCAGGCAAAAACCCTTGAGGTTCGAACACTAGGGTGCGCACGAAGATTTCCCCCTACTGAATCTCGCTCTCAGCCTCGCCACGATCTCTAAGCTAGCTCCATGAACTCACAACACAAGAGACACAAGATTTATACATGTTCGGGCCACCGTTGTGGTGTAATAACCTACTCCTGTGTGTGGTGGTGGATTGCCTCTTGGGCTGATGATGAACAGTACAAGGGAAGAACAGCCTCCTGAGGAGAGGTGTTCTTGTGCTTGGCGAACTTGTGCAGATGAGGATGATCTGAATGTGATCCCACTCCTTCTGTGGTGGCTAGTCCTATTTATAGAGGCCCTGGTCCTCTCCCCAAATATTGAGCGGGAAGGGATCCAACAACGACCAATTTGAAAGGGGACAACTAGTACAAGCTATCCTGACTAAAGGTGGTCTTCGCCTGTCAAAGGCGCTGGTGGTGACGCCGTCTTGGGCTCCACGATGACCTCCGTCCTGCTGTCTTGCTGGTCTTGGTCTTGTTGCACCAATATGTGAACCTTTGCCTGATGCCTAGGTACTCCGCGCCCACGCTTGCCCCCTTAGCACCAAAGGGGGAAACGAGGACACTGCACACGCTGGCGCCCGCCTGGCCTTGGTCGTCATGGCTTACGTCATGGGAACCTCGCGAGGTACCCCTTGCCTTGATCTCTCCGCCTCCCTCGTGAGTCTGCCTGGTGAGGCCGCTCCTGAGGAGGCCTTGTGTCGTCCGCCCCGTGATGCTTGGCCCCTCACGAGGGTCTTGAGTGTTGGTTGATGAAGACGGGCCGTACTGGGCCACTGGTGGAGCCACACTGTGGGCCACAGGTAGGAAAGTCTGGGGACCCCCGTTCCCAGAACATCGACAGACTCGAGATGCCTAGTTTTGATGACTACGCCATCCACGTATGCTTCACCTGTCTTGCCGATTCGTTTCTCCAGGCATGTCTGAATCATGCGTTGGTAGGTAGCCCTGGCGTTTTTGAGCCCAAAGGGCATAGTGTTGAAGCAGAAAGGCTCGTATGGGTTGATAAATGCCATTGCGGTTTGATATGGGTGGGTGGGTGGGTTTGATTCTGAGCCCTGGCCCAATTTGGGATCCGGAGTTTGAGAAACTTCCGAGCTTAACAGTTCGGGCTTCGGGATATCAACAGATTTTTCCGGCCCACCATCCGACTTTAGGTTCAGAGGGCAAGGCACGTCCTTCTGCGGACGGGTATCTGGCTCTTCGAGATCGGAGATCCGAACATAGTTCATCCTTAATATGGAGGGAGAGTTGTCGTATTGCTCCTCGATTACCACTATCTGATGGGTGATCGGCGAAGATTTGATTTCTCTCTGATCGGGTTTAAGCCCAATCCGATCGTAGTCTGTAGCGACCCCCAAGGCGATGATGCAATCTATGAGTTCGTTTAAAGATGACAACTCCGTCAGATCCATCCGTTTGGAGTATTCGGAGTTGACATGGAGGCGATTTTCGATGACCCGAGAAGTCATCATCGGCGTAACGGCCGAATAGGCGGCCATGGTAAAGCCGCCCGGCCGGAGGGTTTGGCCTGAGGCCAGGGCTCCTCCGGAGGTGATATTGTCCTTGATAACAAGGCGAGCCATCAATCCTATCTTCGACGTCACAACGGAACTCTCAATGAAAGCACCAATATCGGTGTCAAAACCGGCGGAGCTCGGGTAGGGGTCCCGAATAGTGCATCTAAGGTCGATGCTAACAGGATACGGGGGACACGATGTTTACCCAGGTTCGGGCCCTCTCTATGGAGTTAGTACCCTACTTCCTGCTTGATTGATCTTGATGAATATGAGTATTACTAGAGTTGATCTACCACGAGATCGTAATGGCTAAAACCCTAGAAGTCTAGCCTATATGATTATGATTGTGCCCTATGGACTAAACCCTCCGGTTTATATAGACATCGGAGGGGACTAGGGTTGTGTGAAGTTGGTTATAGAGAAATGAATCTTCATATCCGAATGCCAAGCTTGCCTTCCATGCCAAGGAGAGTCCCATCTGGACACGGGAGAGAGTCTTCTGTCTTGTATCTTCATAGCCCATCAATCCGGCCCATATCAATAGTCCGGCCGTCCGAGGACCCCTTAGTCTAGGACTCCCTCACACATCGCCATGTGATTTAACACTAATAGATCACATCGTTATGTGATTACACCCATAGTTCACATCGCCATGTGACCAACACTCAAAGGGTTTACTAGAGTCAATAATCTAGTTCACATCGCTATGTGATTAACACCCAAAGATTACTAAGGTGTGATCATGTTTTTCTTGTGAGAGAAGTTTAGTCAATGGGTCTGTCACATTTAGATCCGTATGTATTTTGCAAATTTCTATGTCTATAATGCTCTGTATGAGCTACTCTAGCTAATTGCTCCCACTTTCAATATGTATCCAGATTGAGACTTAGAGTCATCTGAATTGATGTAAAAGCTTGCATCGACGTAACACTTTACGACGAACTCTTTTTATCGCCTCCATAACCGAGAAATATTTCCTTAGTCTTCTTAGGTAACTAAGGATAACTTTGACTGCTATACAGTGATCCACTCCTAGATCACTATCGTACCCCCTTGCCAAACTCACAGCAAGGCACACAACTGCTTTGGTACATAGCATGGCATACTTTATAGAACCTACGACTGAGGCATAGGGAATGACTTTCATTCTCTTCCTATCTTCTGCCGTGCTCAGGCTTTGAGTCTTACTCGACTTTACACCTTGTAATACATGAAAGAACTCCTTCTTTGACTAATCCATTTGGAACTCTTTCAAAATCTTGTCAAGGTATGTACTCATTGAAAAATCTTATCAGGCATTGTGATCTATCTCTATAGATCTTGATGCCCAATATGTAAGTAGCTTCACCGAGGTCTTTTTGAAAATCTCCTTTCAAACTCTCCTTTATGCTTTCCAGAAAATTCTTCATCATTTCTGATCAACAATATGTCATTCACATATACTCATCAGAAAGGCTGTAGTGCTCCCACTCTCTTTCTTGTAAATATAGGCTTCACCGCAAGTCTGTATAAAACAATATGCTTTGATCAACTCATCAAAGCATATATTCCAACTCCGAGATGCTTGCACCAGTCCATAGATGGATCGCTGGAGCTTGCACACCTTGTTAGTACCTTTAGGATTGACAAAACCTTCTGGTTGCATCATATACAACTCTTCTTTAAGAAATATCCATTTAAGGAATACAGTTTTGGCATCCATTTGCCAGATTTCATAAAATATGGCAATTGGTAACATGATTCAGACGGATTTAAGCATCGCTACAGTTGAGAAAATCTCATTGTAGTCAACACCTTGAACTTGTCGAAAACCTTTTGCGACAAGTCGAGCTTTGTAGATAGTAACACTACAATCAGCGCCCGCCTTCCTCTTGAAGATCCATTTATTTTCTATGGCTTGCCGATCATCGGGAAAGTCCACCAAAGTCCACACTTTGTTCTCATACATGGATCCCATCTCAGATTTCATGGCCTCAAGCCATTTCGCGGAATCTGGGCTCATCATCGCTTCCTCATAGTTCGTAGGTTCATCATGGTCTAGTAACATGACTTCCAGAACATGATTACCGTACCACTCTAGTGCGGACCGTACTCTGGATAACCTACGAGGTTCGGTAGTAACTTGATCTGAAGTTTCATGATCATCATCATTAGCTTCCTCACTAATTGGTGGCGGAATCACTGGAACTGATTTCTGTGATGGACTACTTTCCAATTCGGGAGAATGATGCGGAGCATCCTTCCATCATCCCCATGGACTCTACTTCGACCACACTTGCTCCAAGAGGACCCATGACAAGAGCCCAAGCACGTGCCATCCAATCCGAGGTTAACTCTCTCCTTGTTGAATTTCCCTTTGACCCATTTGAGACATGGCTACTACCTCAAACGGAGACACTATGTGTGCTCAGGTACCATGAAAGCAACCAAGGAGAAGGAGTGGTGCAAGATGGACATCAAGATCAAGGAGGCATTCCACCCAGCCTGGGAGGACCGGTACAACCGCCCCACCACCGCCCGGGCGGAACAACCGGCCAGCCACCGCCCAACAACCGGCCGCTATTCTGTGAGCAAGCGGTGCAAGGCCGGTACAGCATCGGCTCTACCGGTTTCTGCCCGAAGACCGGTACAACCGCCCCAACTTCCGGTACAACCGCTGGCTCCTTCGACGCCCACATCCAGAAGCCAGCGCCCGACACCCAGCGGTAGTACCGCCTTCCTCGACCGGAACTACCGCCCCTCAGGAGCTCTCAGCGGTACTACCGGCCCCTTGACCGGTACTACCGGCCTGCCTGCGCGCAGTGCACTTACCCCTTCGTGACTTAGCACTATATATACTCGTCTCCTAGCTTCGTATTAGGGTTAGCACTGGATTAGCTCATATTTGTGAGAGAGCCTTTGCTCATCCACTTGGATACTTCTCCTTGGAGTTCAGGACCTGTTCGGAGAAGATCCCCCAAGCGGATTCAAGACCCCTTTCTAGGGAAGACCCCCCAAGACCTCCGTTAGGAGATGAACTGTCCTTTGTATCCTTACCTTTGTTGATTGTGGATCATATGCATCTCTTTGTGTTCGATGATCTAGCACTCGTGTGATCTATTCTTTGTCGGTTTCGTGATCCTCTACCCATGATTTCCCCTTTGTGCTTCCGCGTGTTCTTCGTGTTTCTCCTGTGGGATCCCTCCAAACGTGAAAGATCGACCACTTAGGGTTCTGCCCTACATCATCTTGGTATCAGAGCCAGGTTGATTACGTTTTTGGAGCCCCTACCCCGTTTTCTAGCTTGATTTTGTTGTTTTCGTCCTAAATTCGAAAATCCCCACCAAAAATAGCCCCAATTTTTTTTGTGATTTGTTGGTTTGATGATGTTTTCTTGATTTTGATCCGTGGATTTGCTTGGTTTCACTTGGATCTAGCCTTCCCCCAAGTTTCCCCTCTTCTCATCCACGAAACCCTCCAAATTTTGCCCCGAAACCATCCAATTCCGCCCCAAAATCGCGCCCAGTATCGTGCTGTGTCGAATCCCGACACAAGCGGTACAACCGCCCCTCCGAGCGGTACCACCGCTGTGTACCACAAGCGGTACAACCGGTCGTCCGAGCGGTACTACCGCCCAGGCCAATTTCAGCACTATGAGTCTCACCATTTCCATCCACCTCGACCTTTCGCTTCCACCGTTGTTGTTTTGGTCTTTGAGAATTTGAGTTGTGGTTCCCGTGTCCTATTGTGTTTCGGCTATATAGGTACAGTTCGACGTCAACATCACCACCGCTCATCTTCGCCAAGGACTCATCATCGTCAAGGACGGTAACCTCGACGACATCTTTGTCATCTCTTGCGATTGCATTGATACCTACATGTACCTACTTTCGCGTAGCTTACCCATCGAGACTAGCCGTTGACTATTGCTGGCAACGTGACTTGTGCACATTAGTGATCATACAACATAGCATACATATCATACCATAGTGGTGCATATCTTGAGATCAACTTGTGTGTCACAAAGTTGTCATAGCATACGCAATTGCTATCTTGGTTCGTGAGTTTTGCATGAGAAAAGAGCTCAAAAGTGAAGAGCCACCCAAGCTTTTAAGCAAAAGAGAAAGATAAGCAAAGAGCTTATAAGCGAGAACCATAGCATCATACAACATTAAGATTGTCATATCCGATCATCTTGGATCATAGCACCGAAATATCATACATATAGCATACTTGGGATAGAGATCGTAGCATTTTTGTCTAGTAGGTTGTGCACAAGTTTGCGTATCTGCCTATTGTGCAATCGTGCTAGCGTCTCTCTAGTATTGTGCAACAAGAGCATTTCGTGGTTTCCACATTTTGGCTCACTTTTGGTTTGCATAATCCCACTTATCTATTTGCGTGTGTGTTTCCGTGTACCATTACTTACTTGGTCTACTTGTTACATTTGCGAATTTGCGAATCTTTTTCAACATCTTTGAGTCAAACTAACGATTGCAATCAATTTTGTGCCACCATCCTAACCAAGATCCACCATAAGCTTTTACTTGTGTAGGTGTGAGAACCGACAAGAATTGGTACCAACAGTGCTATTTCATTGTCCGCATTTGAGTGAACTTGATTCATCTTCAACATCGGTCAAGGTACATTTGGTACACGTTCTTTTCCATCTACCACTTAAATTTTGCTTGGTATGATGGATAGGCCAAGTTCTTCTACAAATCCACCTCTCATCAAGAACGGCGATGACATGTCATCATTCGTCACAAAGAGCCACCTCTTTGGTGCTCAAAGGGCGTTACACCAAGAGCAACAAGCTATGAGCGACCGCATCTACAACCTCGCCACCGACTTGCGACTCTCCGAGCAACATACAAGAGACTACTTCGACGACAAGTTCGACTCTCACAAGCAAGAAAATGATGCAAGAATGGAGGAGATCCGCGCCTTGATGAGGAACCGGCATCATTCCACTTCTTCATCCTCAAGACGGAGCCACTCAAGTCGACACTCCGACGATACCTTCTCCGGCTCAAGTACACCGTCATCGACCATTCTTCGACGAGCCGCGCGTCAAGACCGTCATGCATCTCGGAACCCACTACAAGACAAGCATTCACAAGAGCAAGTCGATGAGCAAGTACCTCGTCCTCAATCAAACCAAGTGGCTTTTGCTCAAGCTCAAGAACGACAACGACTACGGCGACAAGAAGAAGAACGAGCGCGTCTACACCAAGAAGAACAAGATGCTGAGGCTCAACATATTCAACAACAACAACAACATGAAGTGCAAGCTCTTGAGGCGCAACGTGCCCTTCAAGAATCAAGTCGAGCCATCGCCAACCGCAATCGCGAATGGCGCAATCAAGGGGAAGCTCTTCGAGAAGAAATCCAAGAGAGGAACTACCTACCGCGTGTGCAATGTCAAGCTCCACAAGCCCCTCCACAAGCTCGTCAAGCTCCTCTTCAACCTCAAGTTCAACAAGAGCAGGTTGATCATGGACTTCCTCCGCGCCAAGAGCAACATGAGTATGACTACCCTCCACGTCAAGGATGTCATCATCACCATCGCCAACAACACAATGAAGAGCAACGCTATGGAAAGCTCAAGTTCACAATGCCCAAGTTCAAAGGAAGCAATGATCCGGAAGAGTACCTCTCATGGGCATTGAAGGTCGACAAAATCTTTCGTTTGCACAACTATGAGGAAGAGAAGAAGATCGCTATGGCATCACTTGAGTTCCAAGACTATGTGCTCATATGGTGGGAACAAGTCCTTGAACGCCGTGAAGCAAGAGGTGAACCTCCAATCACCACTTGGGCTCAAATGAAGGATGTCATGCGGGCACGCTTTGTACCAACCTACTACAACCGCGATCTCTTCAAGAAGCTACAACTCCTCAAGCAAGGAACAAAGAGTGTTGAAGAATACTACAAGGAAATGGAGATAGCCATGATTCGAGCCAATGTCAAGGAAGATGATGAGCAAACAATGGCACGTTTCTTGAATGGACTCAATCATCCCATCAAGAAGATCGCCGACTTCCAACCATATTCCAACCTCATTGAGCTCGTGCATCAAGCAACCAAGGCGGAATGTCAAGTGCAAGATGACTTCAAGTACGCCAAGTACTCATCCAAGACCTACGGCTTCTCCAACATCCAAGCTTCAACGACTCCTCCAACATCTACGTCAACAAAACCTTCTCCAAGCAACAACGACAAGTCAAGTTACAAGAAAAATCCGACAAGTTCAAGTCGTCTTCCTCCTACTACAAGCAACTTCAAGCCGCGTGCTTCATCATCTACTCCGACCGATGAGACCGTCAAAACAAGCTCCTTCAAGTGTTTCACTTGCGGCGGCCGAGGCCACAAGTCCTATGAATGCACGAATAAGCGCACCATGATCCTCAACGACAACGGCACATATGACTCAATGAGTGAAGAAGAGATGGAAGCCCTTGAGCAAGTGGTCATGCACCGGCTCGTGAACGAAGATGAAGATGATCAAGTCTTTTGTGATGAGGATTCGAGCCCCACTCTCGTTGTCTCCAAAGTCTTGACACTTCAACATCAACAAGAAGAAGACCAAAGATGCCACATCTTCCACACAAAGGCCGGCATCAATGGAAGGTCCGTCAAGGTCATCATCGATGGAGGTAGTTGCCACAACTTGGCAAGTGAAGAACTATGTTCAAAACTTCAATTGGTCAAGAAGAAGCACCCGCACCCCTACAAGGTTCAATGGCTAAGTGACTCCGGCACTATACGAGTCGAGCATACGGTCCAAGTCTCTTTCAAAATAGGTGCTTATGAAGACACTTTGGAATGTGATTTGGTCCCAATGAACGTTTGCCACCTCCTTCTTGGTCGACCATGGTAATTCGACCGTGGTGTCATCCACAATGGGCGCACCAATCACTATAGCTTCAAGATGAAAGGGAAGGAGTATGTGCTACGACCTATGTCTCCTAGTCAAGTGAGAGCCGACAAGCAAACCACCCACCATGGCAAGAAGAGTGAGAAAGTGACCCACCCAAAAGTGAGTGAGAGCCACAAGCCAAATATAAGCGCCTCTTCGCCTAGAGAGAAAAACCTCATCCTACTTGCCACCAAAAGTGAGATGAGAGAAGCATGTGAGAACCCATCGAGTGTGATGCACTTTGTCCTTGTGTGCAAGGATGGAGAACCAAAAACTAACACCATTCACGAGCTACCTTTGGTGTTTCAATCTCTTTTGCAGGAATTTCAAGATGTTTTCCCCGATGACCTACCTCCGGGTCTACCTCCCTTACGAGGCATTGAGCATCGAATCGACCTCATCCCCGGAGCGCCACTTCCAAGCAAAGCCCCATACCGTGTCAATCCCGAAGAAACCAAGGAGATTCAACGACAAGTACAACAACTCATCGACAACGGTCAGGTACGTGAAAGCTTAAGCCCATGTGCCGTTCCCGTTATCCTTGTACCTAAACCCGATGGCAGTTTTCGCTTGTGTTCCGATTGTAGACCCATAAACGCCATCACAGTTCGTTATAGGCACCCCATTCGTCGCTTAGATGATATGCTTGATGAACTTAGCGGAGCCAACTTTTTCTCAAAAATTGACCTTAAAAGTGGCTATTATCAAATTCGCATTCAAGAAGGTAATGAATGGAAAACCGCTTTCAAAACCAAATTTGGCTTATATGAGTGGTTAGTGATGCCTATGGGTTTGTCCGAAGCTCCCGGTACTTTCGTGCATCTTATGCATCATGTGCTTAGACCTTACATTGGAGTATTTGTTGTGGTTTACTTTGATGATATTCTTGTGTTTAGCAAAACAATGAAAGACCATATTAATCATGTTAAATCTGTTTTGCAAACCCTTCGCAAGGAAAGCCTTTATGCAAACTTGAAAAAATGCATGTTTGGTGTTGACAAAGTGGTTTTCTTGGGATTTGTTGTCTCTTCAAAAGGTGTTCATGTAGACGAAACTAAAATTGAGGCAATTAAAACTTGGCCCCAACCAACCAATTTGCAACAAGTGAGAAGTTTTCTTGGTCTCGCAGGATTTTATCGTCGCTTTGTGAAAAACTTTAGCACAATTGCCGCTCCTTTGCATACCTTGAGTAAGAAGAATGCTCCTTTTGTTTGGGGATCTTTGCAATCCACCGCTTTTGATGAACTAAAGTGTTTGCTTACTCATGCCCTGATTCTTGCTTTGCCCAATTTTGACAAAACTTTTGAGGTTCATTGTGATGCAAGTGGTACCGGAATTGGCGGAGTTTTAATGCAAGAAAAACGAGCCATTGCTTATTTTAGTGAAAAACTCTCTGGTGCTCAACTTAATTATCCCATCTATGACAAAGAATTGTATGCTTTAGTGCGTGTGCTACATGTTTGGGAACATTATCTTAGACCTCATGAGTTTGTCATCCATACCGATCATGAAACGCTTAAGTACCTAAAAGGTCAAACTAAATTGAACAAGCATCATGCCAAATGGAGTGAATTCATTGAATCTTTTCCTTATGTGATCAAGTACATTAAGGGTAAAGAAAATGTTGTTGCAGATGCACTTTCACGCATATGCATGCTTGTCACTCAACTTGAGTTGAATGTTATTGGTTTTGAGCATATAAAAGACTTGTATGAGCATGATCCTTCGTTTGCTAATCCTTACACTAAGTGTTTGACACACACGTCTTGGGAACGATACTACCCAAAGGATGATTATCTTATGAGAGCTAACAAACTTTGCATTCCCGAGTCTTCTCTTCGTTTGCTCCTTTTGCAAGAGGCTCATGGAGGCGGACTCATGGGACACTTTGGACGCGACAAGACTTTCACCACGCTCTCCAAGAACTACTTTTGGCCCAAGATGTTTTGTGACGTCTCATGCTTCACCAACCGTTGCTCTACATGTCGCAAAGCTAAGTCAAAAGCTCAATCCCATGGTCTTTACATGCCCCTTCCCATCCCTTACCAACCTTGGGAAGACATTAGCATGGATTTTATACTTGGTTTGCCTAGAACTCAAAATGGCAAGGATTCCGTCTTTGTTGTTGTGGACAGATTTTCTAAGATGGCACATTTCATTCCTTGCAACAAGATAGACGATGCTTCACATATTGCAAATCTCTTTTGTAGGGACATCTTGCGACTTCATGGATTGCCAAAGACGATCGTCTCCGACCGTGACGTCAAGTTCTTGAGTTACTTTTGGAAGATGCTATGCGCCAAGCTCGGAATCAAGCTCTTGTTCTCATCCGCATACCATCCTCAAACCGACGGCCAAACGGAGGTAACGAACCGGACACTATCCACTCTACTTCGCGTGTTGATCAAGAAGAACATCAAGGAGTGGGAGGCGTGTCTACCCATCGCCGAGTACGCCTACAACCGTGCAAGACATTCGACTACCGACAAGTCCCCTTTCGAGGTCGTATACGGCTTCAACCCGTTGTCACCATTGGACATTCTACCTCTTCCTCTACAAGAATGCACCAACATGGATGCGAGTACATGGGCAAGCTACATCAAGAAGATGCATGAAGATGCAAGACACACCATCGAGCGCCAAGTACAACGACTAGCGACCAAGCTCAACATCAACAAGCAACCCATGGTATTCAACGTTGGTGATCTCGTGTGGCTACACCTTCGCAAGGACCGCTTCCCCAACGAACGCAAGTCTAAGCTTCTCCCTCGAGCCGACGGACCCCTCAAGGTGCTAGCACGCTACAACGACAACGCCTACAAGATTGAACTCCCACGAGACAAGTACACCGTGAGCGACATCTTCAACGTCAAAGACCTCGCGCCTTTCCATGGTGATGCAGATTTTGATCCGAGGTCGGATCTTTCCCAAGGGAGGGGAGATGATGCGGAGCATCCTTCCATCATCCCCATGGACTCTACTTCGACCACACTTGCTCCAAGAGGACCCATGACAAGAGCCCGAGCACGTGCCATCCAATCCGAGGTTAACTCTCTCCTTGTTGAATTTCCCTTTGACCCATTTGAGACATGGCTACTACCTCAAACGGAGACACTATGTGTGCTCAGGTACCATGAAAGCAACCAAGGAGAAGGAGTAGTGCAAGATGGACATCAAGATCAAGGAGGCATTCCACCCAGCCTGGGAGGACTGGTACAACCGCCCCACCACCGCCCGGGCGGAACAACCGGCCAGCCACCGCCCAACAACCGGCCGCTATTCTGTGAGCAAGCGGTGCAAGGCCGGTATAGCACCGGTTCTACCGGTTTTTGCCCGAAGACCGGTACAACCACCCCAACTTCCGGTACAACCACTGGCTCCTTCGACGCCCACATCCAGAAGCTAGCGCCCGACACCCAGCGGTAGTACCGCCTTCCTCGACCGGAACTACCGCCCCTCAGGAGCTCTCAGCAGTACTACCGGTCCCCTGACCGGTACTACCGGCTTGCCTGCGCGCAGTGCACTTACCCCTTCGTGACTTAGCACTATATATACTCGTCTCCTAGCTTCGTATTAGGGTTAGCACCGGATTAGCTCATATTTGTGAGAGAGCCTTTGCTCATCCACTTGGATACTTCTCCTCGGAGTTCAGGACCTCTTCGGTGAAGATCCCCCAAGCGGATTCAAGACCCCTTTCTAGGGAAGACCCCCCAAGACCTCCGTTAGGAGATGAACTTTCCTTTGTATCTTTACCTTTGTTGATTGTGGATCATATGCATCTCTTTGTGTTTGATGATCTAGCACTCGTGTGATCTATTCTTTGTCGGTTTCGTGATCCTCTACCCGTGATTTCCCCTTTGTGCTTCCGCGTGTTCTTTGTGTTTCTCCCGTGGGATCCCTCCAAACATGAAAGATCGACCACTTAGGGTTCTGCCCTACATCAGAGAAGGTACAATTACCTCATCCAGTTCTACTTTCCTCCCACTCACTTCTTTCGAGAGAAACTCCTTCTCTAGAAAGGATCCATTCTTAGCAATGAATATCATGCCTTCAGATCTGTGATAGAAGGTGTACCCAACAGTTTATTTTCGGTATCCTATGAAGAGACATGTCTCCAATTTGTCCTCAAGCTTATCAGGTTGAAGCTTTTTCACATAAGCATCGCAGCCCCAAACTTTAAGAAACGACAGCTTTGCCAAACCACGGTTCATACGGTGTCGTCTCAATGGATTTTGACGATGCCCTATTTAATGTGAATGCAGTTGTATCTAATGCATAATCCCAAAATGATAGTGGTAAATCAGTAAGAGACATAATATATCACACCATATCTAATAAAGTACGATTATGACGTTTGGACACACCATTACGTTGTTGTGTTCCAGGTGGCGTGAGTTGTGAAACTATTCCACATTGTTTTAAATGAAGGCCAAACTCATAACTCAAATATTCACCTCCACGATTAGATCATAGAAAGTTTATTTTCTTGTTACAATGATTCTCCACTTCACTCTGAAATTCTTTGAACTTTTCAAATGTTTCAGACTTGTGTTTCATTAAGTAGATATACCCATATCTGCTCAAATCATCTGTGACGGTCAGAAAATAATGATACCTGCCAGGAGCCTCAACACTCATAGGACTATATACATCGGTATGTATTATTTCTAATACGTCATTAGCTCGTTCCATTGTTCCAAAGAACAGAGTTTTAGTCATCTTGCCCATAAGGTACGGTTCGCAAGTATCAAATGATTCATAATTAAGTGATTCCAAAAGCCCATCAACATGTAGTTTCTTCATGCGCTTTACACCAATATGACCTAAACGGAAGTGCCACAAGTATGTTGCACTATCATTATCAACTTTGCATCTTTTGGCATCAATATTATGAATATGTGTATCACTTCGATCGAGATTCAATGAACCATCAACATTGGGTGTATGACCATAGAAAGTTTTATTCATGTAAATAGAATAATAATTATTCTTTGTCTTAAATGAATAACAATATTGCAATAAACATGATCTAATCATATTCATGCTTTAATGCAAACACCAAATAACATTTATTTAGGTTCAACTCTAATCCCGAAAGTATAGGGGTTGTGCGATGGTGATCATATCAATCTCGGAACCACTTCCAACATACATCGTCACTTCACCCTCAACTAGTCTCTATTTATTCTGCAACTCCTGTTTTGAGTTATTAATCTTAGCAACTGAACAAGTATCAAATACCCAGGGTTTACTACGAGCACTAGTAAGGTACAGATCAATAACATGTATATAAAATATACCTTTGTTCACTTTGCCATCCTTCTTATCCACCAAATATTTGGGGTAACTCCACTTCCATTGACCATTTCCTTTGCAGTAGAAGCACTTAGTTTCAGGCTTAGGTCCAGCTTTGGGCTTCTTCACGGGAGTGACAACCTGCTTGCCATTCTACTTGAAGTTCCCTTTCTTTCCCTTTGCCCTTTTCTTTAAACTAGTGGTCTTGTGAATCATCAATAGTTGATGCTCTTTCTTGATTTCTACCTTCGTCGATTTCAGCATCATGAAGAGCTCGGGAATCGTTTTCGTCATCCCTTGCATACTATAGTTCATCACTAAGTTCCAGTAACTTGGTGATGGTGACTAGAGAATTCTGTCAATCACTATCTTATCTGGAAGATTAACTCCCACTTGATTCAAGCGATTGTAGTACCCAGACATTCTGAGCACATGCTCACTAGCTGAGCAATTCTCCTCCATCTTTTAGGCGAAGTACTTGTCAGAGGCTCATACCTCTTGACATGGGCATGAGTCTGAAATACCAATTCCAGCTCTTGGACCATCGCATATGCTCCGTGGCGTTCAAAACATTTTTGAAGTCCCAGTTCTAAGCCGTAAAGCATTGTGCACTAAACTATCAAGTAGTCATCATATTGAGCTAGCCAAACGTTAATAACATCTGCATCTGCTCTTGCAATAGGTTTGTCACCTAGCGGTGCATCAAGGACATAATTCTTCTGTGCAGCAATGAGGATAAACCTCAGATTACGGACCCAGTCCGCATCATTGCTACTATCATCTTTCAACTTAGTTTTCTCTAGAAACATATAAAAACCATAGGAAAGCTACAACGCAAGCTATTGATCTACAACTAATTTGGAAAATACTATCAAGACTAAGTTCATGATAAATTAAAGTTCAGTTAATCATATTACTTAAGGACTCCCACTTAGATAGACATCCCTCTAGTCATCTAAATGATCACGTGATCCAAATCAACTAAACCATGTCCAATCATCTCGTGAGATGGAGTAGTTTTCAATGGTGAACATGACTATGTTGATCATATCTACTATATGATTCACGTTCGACCTTTCGGTCTTAGTGTTCCGAGGCCGTATCTCCATATGCTAGGCTCGTCAAGTTTAACCCGAGTATTCTGCATGTGCAAAACTGGCTTGCACCCATTGTATGTGAACGTAGAGCTTATCACACCCGATCATCACATGGTGTCTCGGCATGACGAACTGTAGCAACGGTGCATAGTCAGGGAGAACACTTATACCTTGAAATTTAGTAAGGGATCATCTTATAGTGCTACCGCTGTACTAAGCAAAATAAGATGCATAAAAGATAAACATCATATGTAATCAAAATATGTGACATGATATGGCCATCATCATCTTGTGCCTTTGATCTCCATAATCGAAGCACCGTTATGATCTCCATCGTCAGCGGCTTGACACCTTGATCTCTATCATAGCATCATTGTCGTTACGCCATCTACTGCTTCTACGACTATCGCTACCGCTTAGTGATAAAGTAAAGCAATTACAGGGCGTTTGCATTTCATACAATAAAGCGACAACCATATGGCTCCTGCCAGTTGCCGATAACTCTGTTACAAAACATGATCATCTCATACAAGTACAATAATTTATATCACGTCATGTCTTGACCATAACACAACACAACAAGCCCTGCAAAAACAAGTTAGACGTCCTCTACTTTGTTGTTGCAAGTTTTAGGTGGCTGCTACGGGCTTCTAGCAAGAACCGTTCTTACCTACGCATCCAAACCACAATGATTTTTCGTCAAGTGTGTTGTTTTAACCTTCAACAAGGACCGGCCGTAGTCAAACTCGATTCAACTAAAGTTGGAGAAACAGACACCCGCCAGCCACCTATGTGCAAAAGCACGTCGGTAGAACCAGTCTCATGAATGCGGTCATGTAATGTCGGTCTGGGCCGCTTCATCCAACAATACCGCCGAATCAAAGTAAGACGTTGGTGGTAAGCAGTATGCCTATCATCGCCCACAACTCTTTGTGTTCTACTCGTGCATAAAACATCTACGCATAGACCTGGCTCGGATGCCACATTTGGGGAACGTAGTAATTGAAAAAAAATCATATGATCATGCAAGATCTATCTAGGAGATGCAAAGCAACAAGACGGGAGAGTGTGTCCACGTACCTTCATAGACCAAAATCTGAAGCGTTTAGTAACGTGGTTGATGTAGTCGAACGTCTTCATGATCCAACCGATCCAAGTACCGAACGTACAACACCTCCGTATTCAACACACGTTCAGCACAATGACATCCCTCGAGCTCTTGATCCAGTTGAGGACGAGGGAGAGTTCCATCAGCATGACGGCATGGTGACGGTGTTGATGACGTTACCAATGCAGGGCTTCGCCTAAGCACTACGACGATATGATTGAGGTGTTAAACTATGGAGGGGGGCACCGCACACGGCTAAGAGATTGTCTATTGTGCTTTGGGGTGCCCCCTGCCCCGTATATAAAGGAGGGAGGAGGAGGTGGCCAGCCAAGGAGGGGCGCGCCTATAGGGGGGTCCTATTAGGATTCCCAATCCTAGTTGGAGTCCCCTTCCTTTTCCAAGATGGGGAGAGAGGGAAAGAGGTGGAGGAGAAAGAGGAAAGGGGGGGGGGCGCCCCCTCCCCTAGTCCAATTCAGTTTGGGCTAGGGGGTGCGCGCCTCCACCTAGCCGCTGCCTCCTCTCTTCCACTAAGGCCCATGAAGGCCCATTAATCCCCCGGGGGGTTCACGTAACCTCCCGGTACTCCGAAAAATGCCTGAATCGTTCCGAAACCTTTCCGGTGTCCGAACATAACCTTCCAATATATCAATCTTTATGTCTCGGCCATTTTGAGACTTCTCGTCACGTCCGTGATCTCATCTGGGACTCCAAACAAACTTTGGTCATCAAAAACACATAACTCATAATACAAATCGTCATCAAACGTTAAGCGTGCGGACCCTACGAGTTCGAGAACTATGTAGACATGATCAAGACACATCTCCAATCAGTAACCAATAGCGAAACCTGGATGCTCATATTGGCTCCTACATATTCTACGAAGATCTTTATTGGTCAAACCGGATAACAACATATGTTGTTCCCTTTGTCATCGGTATGTTACTTGCCCGAGATTCGATCGTCGGTATCATCATACCTAGTTCAATCTCATTACTGGCAAGTCTCTTTACTCGTTCCGTAATGCTTCATTCTGCAACTAACTCATTAGTCACATTGCTTGCATGGCTTATAGTGATGAGCATTACTGAGAGGACCCAGAGATACCTCTCCGATACACGGAGTGACAAATCCTAATCTTGATCCATGCCAACCCAACAAACACCTTCAAAGACACATGTAGAGCATATTTATAATCACCCAGTTACGTTGTGACGTTTGATAGCACACAAGGTGTTCCTCCGGTATTCGGGAGTTGCATAATCTCATAGTCTGAGGAACATGTATAAGTCATGAAGAAAGAAGTAGCAATGAAACTATAATGATCATAATGCTAAGCTAACAGATGGGTCTTGTCCATCACATCATTCTCTAACGATGTGATACCGTTCATCAAATGACAACACATGTCTATGGTTAGGAAACATAACCATCTTTGATTAAGGAGCTTGTCAAGTAGAGGCATACTAGGGACACTTTGTTTTGTCTATGTATTCACGCATGTACTAAGTTTCCGGTTAATACAATTCTAGCATGAATAATAAACATTTATCATGATATAAGGAAATATAAATAACAATTTTATTATTGCCTCTAGGGCATATTTCCTTCACAAGAAACAACATACATATCATCAAAATATCGAACGAATACCAAATTCACATGATTACTTATAACAAGACTTCTTCCATGCCATCAAGAACAAAAGTAACTACTCACAAATCATATTCATGTTCCAGATCAGAGGAGTATTGAATATCTTCAAGGATCTGAACATATAATCTTCCACCAAATAAACCAATTAGCATCAACTACAATATGTAATCAACACTACTAGCAACCCACAAGTACAAATCTAAGGTTTTGAGACAAAGATTGAATACAAGAGATGACCTAGGGTTTGATATGAGATGGTGCTGGTGAAGATGTCGTTGAAGATCGATCCTCCCATTATGAGAGAATCATTGGTGATGACGATGGCTTCGATTTCCCCCTCTCGGAGGAAAGTTTCCCTGGCGGAATTGCTCCGGTGGAGAACAAAAGTGCTCCTACCTAGGTTCTGCCTCGAGACGGCGGCACTTTGTCCCGAAACTTTGCTTTCGATCTTTTCTAGGTAAAATGTCACCACATAGCAGAAGATGGGCTTCGGAGGCCTGCCAGGGCCCCCACAAGCTCGTGGGGCGCGCCCCTAGGCTTGTGGCTGCCTGGTGGGTCCCCCTCTGGTAATTCTTTGTCAATATTTTTATATATTCCAAAATAATTCTCCGTCAACTTTCAGGTCATTTGGAGTTATGCAGAATATGTGTCTCCAATATATCCCTTTCCGGTCCAGGAATCCAACTGTCGACAATCTCCCTCTTCATGTGAAACTAGAAAAATAAGAGAGAAAAGACATAATAAATTGTATCATAAAGGGAAATAACAGTCCATAATGCAATAAATATTGACATGAAAACATGATGCAAAATGGACATATGAACTCCCTCAAGCTTAGACCTCGCTTGTCCTCAAGCGAAAGCCAATATCAATAACCATGACCAGATGTTTAGAGAGATATGTGTCGATAAAAGAATACTGACATGAAAGCATCATGGCCATTATCATAACAGCAATGTATCATCATAAAACTTCTCATGCTAAAGTAACAATTCATTTACATGTTAAAGTATGAAACATAAACTTTATTGGAAACCAACTAACTATGATTTCAGTTATTGAAACAATCACAATCCATCATATTTTTTAGAAAGAGTCTATGTAAGAGCTTTGTTTAGCAAGTTCACATACTCTATCATTTAATCTTCTATGATTGCTGACAGTAAGACATATTTATAGAGCAAAAGTTTCAGTCAGACACGCAAAATGATAGGGGCTTATGGTTTCGCCTCACAACTTATTTACCTTAAGGGTAATGCCAACAATAATAACTCATGATCACC
>NC_041393.1:167859679-167868354 GCF_002162155.2 Triticum dicoccoides
ATATATATGGATCTATCCACAACATGATGCTTGCCACTAAAGAGTACATAGAGAGGAATAGGGATGAACACTATTGACTCCTGCATAAAAATAAATACATGAAAGTAAAAGACATGCCCTTCGCATAGGGAAGCGGAGGTTGTCATGTGCCTTTTGTTTTCGAATGTGCAAGCTCTTAATGTAAAGGAATGCCACTTTATATTGCCCCTCGTGATAGCAACCTTTATTATGCGGTTTGTTGCTTTTATTTCTTGACCATCACAAGATCGTACAAAGCTTATTTTTCCTTAGAATAAAAGATCATACATCTTTTGGAGCAATTTTTATTGCTTTTTGCACCGATGGCAACTTACTTGAAGGATCTTACTCAATCCATGGGTAGATATGGTGGACACTCATGGAAATAAACTAGGTTTAAGGGTTTTGGATGCACAAGTAGTATCTCTACTTAGTGCGAATTGATGGCTAGCAAAAGATCCTAGACAAGCACCACATGTTAGAAGATCCATAACAATATAACTTCTATGTGAATGCAAACAATCATAACTCATTATGTTGTCTTCCTTGTCCAACGTCAACTAATTGATATATAATATTTGATGGGGGCTCACATTCATAAAAGATGTCCAAGATAGTATATTTATATTGGAGACCTCTCTTTCTTCATTACTTTTTTCATTGATTGCTCCAACGACCAATGCTATGTTTGTCAACTTCCAACAAATTTTATCAACTATACTTCTTTTATGTGAAGTCATCACTCCCCATGGGATTAGCATATGATCTTTTCATTGTTCTATTATTTATCTTTCATTGCTAAGATTGAAACAAGAAAGCAAAGCAAAGTAAAACTCAAACTACTCTTTATTATATAACTCTCACACGATTACATAGATAGATAGATCACTAAACAAGCACTCGAAAATAGATCAAACTAAAACTTTTATTCTTCCAAATCATGAAATAACTAAGGATCGAACTAAGATAGATAATGATAATAAAAGTGATAGTGGTGATACGATACCGGGGCACCTCCCCCAAGCTTGGCACAAGCCAAGGGGAGTGCCCCATATCCATGTACTCAAGTTTCCTTCTTTGGTGATGGTGGTGCAATGTTCTTGGAGATGATGCCCCTGAGGATGCGATTATCCTCTTCCAGCTTATTGACTTTATGCTTAAGATCCATGTTTTCCTTTCGAAGCTTCCAGGTGACAGTTAATGCACCATCCACCCAAGGGTGCATCTTGACTGAAGGATATGAAGCAACACTCTTTTTCAAGTTACAATAGGAAATAAATTGAGTATTGGGAGGTTTAGCCGTATCCGGTAAGCCCGGTCCCTTGTATTCCACATGCATGTCTCGGTGTCGTGGTCGAGAGGTCTCCTCTTGATCTAGGGAATCCAGCCTCTTTAAGTCAGCTTCGACCTCCCACTAATGCAGGATGCTGCTAACGCGACACTACAATCGGAGACTGAGGGAGTCCTGGACTAGGGGGTGTCCGGATAGCTGAACTATCATCATCGGCCGGACTCCAAGACTATGAAGATACAAGATTGAAGACTTCGTCCCGTGTACGGATGGGACTTTCCTTGGCGTGGAAGGCAAGCTTGGCGATACGGATATGTAGATCTCCTACCATTGTAACCGACTCTGTGTAACCCTAGCCCTCTCCGGTGTCTATATAAACCGGATGGCTTTAGTCCATAGGACGAACAACAATCATACCATAGGCTAGCTTCTAGGGTTTAGCCTCCTTGATCTCGTGGTAGATCTACTCTTGCAATACCCACATCATCAATATCAATCAAGCAGGACGTAGGGTTTTACCTCCATAAAGAGGGCCCGAACCTGGGTAAAACATCATGTCCCTTGTCTCATGTTACCATCCGCCTAGACGCACAGTTCGGGACCCCCTACCCGAGATCCGCCGGTTTTGACACCGACATTGGTGCTTTCATTGAGAGTTCCTCTGTGTCGTCACCGATAGGCTCGATGGCTTCTTCAATCATCAACAACGATGCAGTCCAGGATGAGACTTTTCTCCCCGGACAGATCTTCGTATTCGGCGGCTTTGCACTGCGGGCCAATGTCGGTGTACTAGAGTAGGGGTACCCTAGTATCCCGAACTTGTGCACGGGCAGTCGCAGCGCCCCGCGGCAAGGCCTGCCGGGTGACCGCCAAGGTCCTCCGTGGTTCCTTTGGAGCCATTCAAGAACAAAGTATTCAAGTCAAGGAGACAAGGCCCCGGCAAGAGGAGCTTGCCGGGAAGGCCAACCAAGGCATCTCAAGGAACTTGCCGCGACGCGCCATGCATCCCGGCAAGGCCCGGTGAGCGACAAGCTTCCGGGCGCGGCAAGACAATGGCCGCGGCAAGGCGCTTGCCGCGGCAGGCAACCACTCTGTACCCGCGCTCCAGCACATCCACCAACGTGTTGCCCTGGGGGCCTTTCCAGGCGCGCGTGGCGAGAGGCTGTGCAGCCAGCGGTGCGCGGTGGCATGCGACGCTGACAAGATTGCCATTGTGGCGAGGGAAGCTGATCCACGAACACCTATGGGGCCGGCGGACCGGGCCCCTTTCGGTTCGGCGGGGGGCGGAGATCGCACGAAGAGCAGATCGAGGCGAAACACACGAGTGGTTTACCCAGCTTCGGAGCTCTCCGGAGAGATAATACTCCTACTGCTGCTTGTCTAATTGTATTGAGTTCTTGCTCAGGAGCGCTGAGTGCTACAGTACACTCGAGCTGCTAATGAGACCGAGCGTGAGTGTTTTCTGGCCTTCGAACAGCATGCACGCCAACATGCTGGCACGAGCGAGGCACGGTCGCCTGGACGGGATACTGCTCCTTCTAACATAGTTAGAAGTCCGAGCATATTCCGCTCCTCGCATCATTCGCCACTGCCTCCCACCACTCCAGCAGAAGCTTTGGCGCGAGCTCAACTACTCCTAGATTACCCTCCAACGGAAGACAAGATCGACGGATGGAGGGCCACCATTCAGAGTCTCATCGGCTTCGCCAACGGCGACACTCCGCGGCAGTCAAGTATGTACTAGTTTGTCGATAGCACACTATACAGAAGAAGACTCAACGGCGTGAAATTGAAGTGTATTCGCCGGGAAGACGGACAAGAGCTGTTGACAGAGATACATGGAGGCATATGTGGTCACCACATTGGCGCAAGAGCACTTGCCGGCAAAGCGTTCCGGCGAGGTTTCTTTTGGCCAACAACCCTCCAGGATGCAACTGCACAAGTAACCAAGTGTGAAGCGTGCCAGTTCCATTCCAAGCAGATACACCAGCCAGCTCAAGCTCTCCAGACGATACCTTTATCCTGGCCATTTTTGGTCTGGGGGCTCGACATCCTCGGCCCCTTTCCCCGAGCTGTCGGGGGCTTTGAGTACTTGTACGTTGCAATCGACAAGTTCACAAAGTGGCCGGAAGTGGAACCAGTGAGGAAGGTGACAGCACAGTCAACAGTCAAGTTCTTCAGGTCGATTGTTTGCCGCTTCGGGATCCCTAACAGGATCATCACCGACAACGGCACGCAATTCACAAGCCGCACCTTCATGCAGTACGTCCAGGATCTTGGCACCAAGGTCTGCTTCGCTTCTGTTGCTCATCCGAGAAGCAACGGTCAAGCGGAGAGGGCGAATGCTGAAGTGCTGCACGGGCTCAAGACCAGAACTTTCGACAGGCTGTGCAAGTGCGGAAAGAACTGGATTGAGGAGCTGCCGGTGGTTCTTTGGTCGATCAGGACGACGCCAAATCGAGCCACTGGCCAGACACCTTTCGCTCTAGTCTATGGAGCAGAGGCAGTTCTCCCCATGGAACTCGTATACGGGTCAACTCAAGTGCTCGCTTATGATGAGCTTGAGCAAGAGCAGTTGCGACAAGATGACGCGCTGCTCCTTGAGGAAGACCGTCTTCAGGCCGCTGTACGAGCTGCTCGATACCAGCAAGCTTTGCGCCGCTACCATAGCCGCAAAGTTAGTGCCAGAAGTCTCGAGGAAGGCGACCTTGTTCTTCGGCGCGTTCAGTCTGCCAAGAATTCCAACAAGTTCACGCCGAAGTGGGAAGGCCCTTACCGGGTGAAACGGGTCACTAGGCCTGGCGCTGTCCGCCTTGTGACTGAAGATGGCATTCCAGTGAGCAGCTCCTGGAATATTGAGCATCTTCGTAAGTTTTACCCATAAGGCGCGGCAACCACCTTATGTACAAGTCTTGCCGATGTTGCATGTAATCCTTTGTACAAAGACGGGCGCAGAACCCGTGCATAAGTAAAGCTCATGTGCTCCGCACATCTTGTCAATTTCATGCTTTCTACTATCTTTTGCATGTGTTATCTGACATTTTGTGCAGCACCTACCCCTGGTAAGCAATAACGAGCCATAAGGCTCCATATCTTTATTTTCTCTTCTTTCTTTTTCTCAAAAAGGAAAGGAAGGTTCCCTCGCACACAAGTTTGCCGGGGGGAAAGGAGAAGATAATGGTGTGGACCAGGCATCGTTCAAGGAAGTTTTGCCTTACCGGAAAGCAAACGACAGAAAAGCTAAGTTGCCAAAGTTTGAGCAATCAGTTTTAATTTTTTAAGTTATCTTCCTCGAACGACCGTACTTTGTATGGAAAACCTGTGCGCGGAGGAACCAACTTGTAGCTAGTTGCGCCCTTACTTTGTTTCAAGTCCGCTCAACAACTTAAGTGAGCTGCGACTAGTTGCGACAAGGTTTTTTGTCGGAAGCAGCACCGCCAGCAGGCTGCTGATGTCCCGCACTCAGCACTCGCGGCTAAGGTGCCTGCGCTGACAAGTTCCCTAAAAGCGTAGGGCAAAAACATACAAAGGAAGGAATCAAGTAAAGGAAATAACACAGCAATCTCTACCCAAAATAGAGTTATATTACAAGATAGCTTGTCGCAGCTCTAACAGATTGTTCTCATGACATGACCAGCAGCGACAAGGAAAAAGAGAAAATAGGCGGCCTAGTCTATGCGATCGCCCTCAACCCTCTTGATCTCGCTCACCTTGTCCACAATGGGTGCGACAAGGGCCTTGAGCGCTTCCAGATCAACATCCGGCGGCAAGGACCTGAGGACGTTGGTGAGGTTGAGGCCTGGGTTGCGGAAGGCCACCTTCACCAGCACCTTTTGAAGAACTCCCGCGCAGATCTTGCGCGACTCGTCGGCCAGCTGCTTTGGGATCTTCTCCCGGAGTCGCTGGAGGGCCGTCGCCACGCCTTTGAAGAACAAGCTGAGCTTGGCGCTGGGTTGGAGGTGCTCATCGGAGGAGTACCCGAGATCCTCCATCCCCAGCTGCGCCAGCTCCCCGTCGATGGCGGCGGGAACATTCACAAGACCCTCGGTCCAGTGCTCCACAGTCTCCCTAAAAGTATCCTGGGCGGCAGCAGCACTCGCCAGCAGTGCCTCATCGGCCTTGATCTTCTCCGACAAGGCCACCTCCCGCTCACTGGCGCCGTCCAGCGTCTGAGTCAGAGTAGCCAGCTTCAACTCGAGATCTGCATTGGAATCCTTGGCGGCGCTGAGCTCCTTGCTCCTCTCAGCGAGAAGGCCCTGCAGCTCACCATGAGCGGCAGCGTCCTTCTCGCGCTCACGCTTGAGCGCGGCAAGCTCCTCACCGCTCGCCCTGAGATCAGCCTCCAGCTGCGCTACCTTCGTCTCCAGCTCCTTCTTGGCGGCCTCGGCAGCTGCGGCAGCATCCTTTGCTTCCTTGAGAGCCCCGCCAATTGCTTGCTCGTGAGCAGCAAGCTCCTCTTCGTGGCTATCAAGGTTGACCTTGCGCTGCGCCAACTCTCCTTCCTGCGCAAATAGATTTTCGGCGACAAGCCGTTGCTTCTCTTCAACTTCAGCCTTCTCGAGGAGAAAGGCTTTCCGCTCCTCGAGAAGTTGCTCCCGCTCCTCTGCCAGGGACCGGAGAGCTTCCTGCCTGAGACCCCGGAGCTCCTCCGCGCGCTTCTCGATATCCACTCCTGCCTTCGCGACAAGTGCTTCTCGGGATGCCATCTTGGCTTGTCGGGCGCGGTAGAGCGACAGCAGCTTCCGCAGCAGCCGCTCCTCCTCAGGCTCGTCGCTGCTGCTGCTCGGCGCGTCGACCAGCGTCAGCCCAGCGGAGGCAAGCACCTCTCCGTCCAAGATTTCTCCTTCGACCGGCGCCCTGGAGCTTGACGCCCAGGGGAGCTTGATGAAGACACCATCGCCGGCCTTCAAATAGGCGCCGGGCTGGGGCTCTTCGGGGCCCGGCGCTGCAGCAGCAGCGGAGGGATCGGCGGTCGGCGCAGCGCCTGGTGCTCCTGCGGCCTCGGGGCCATCAGTGCGATCGCCGGACCCCTCGCCAGCTTCTGCGACGGCAGCCTTGGCGGCCTCTTCGCCGGCGGGATCATCAGCGCTGGCTTCTCCTTCGGTGGCAACGGCGTCGCCGGTGTCGCCGCGTGCGCCCTCCTCGCCGGCGACCTCAGTTTCCATCGGCTCCGTGGCAGGTGGATCTGACGAACGGAAAAGGGAGAGGAGTCAAGCAAATATGCAAAAAAGAAAATCAGAAGAAGAAGAACCAAAGGGAAGTTTTCAAGCAAGTGGCTTACTTGTACTAGGACCTGCAGTCGTGGTCTCAACCACCGGAGGGTCGCTGGCGCTGTCCCTTGCCGGAGAATTCTCCCTTGCCGGAGAACGCTCCCTTGCCGGGGAAGCCTCCCTTGGCGGTGTAGTCGAAGCGGATGGCACTTCGGGAGCGGCCTCCGGGCACTCCTGGTGAGGCTGCTCTGTCCCTGCACAAACCAGCAATCAAATATCAGCAAAGAAAGAGCACCCATGCACACCAGACAGCAGGAAGTAAACCATATACTTACGCTGGGGGCTGCGCTGGGGGCTGCTTTGGGGAATAGTTGCCGGCTCCAGCAAGGTGGTCTCGGACATGTCCCCTGCCGTCGCAATGGGATCATCCTCGATGACAATCACTGGGGCCTTGGCTCTCTTCGCCGCTCTCTGGGCCAGCGTCCTGAAAAGGAATAGGTTCAGAGTAAAGCAAATCAGATACAAGACAAAGCAACAAAAATTGAAGAACTACGAGAACAGCAAAGAATCTTACTCTTCTTCTTCCTCGTCGGAGCTGAGCGCGGAGAGATCGAAGTCCGGCTCGCCTCTGGCGCGATGAGGCGGAGGAGTAGGTTCCCTTGCCCGCTTGGCAGGGGCAGTAGCAGTGGACCGGGAAGACCCCGCCCCAGTTGCCGCAGCGGCGGGAGGTGCTCCCGCGGCAACAGTGCTTGCCGCGGTAGAGCGCGTCGCGCGGCTCGGCGGCTGTTGACCCGTCTGCCGCCCCGCTACGTCCGCGGCCTTGCGGAGACGCCTTCTTGGTGGAGCTGGGGGCTCCGCTTGCGGCAAGCTGTCTGAAGGTTCAGGTCCGACGAGCTCTCCCTCGCCGGGCTCGCTCGGCTCATCTTCAGGCCCGACAAGCTCTTCCTTGCCGGCAAACTCCTCGCGCTCGGCAAGGCTTGCCGCCTCTGCTGCCTCTGCCTCCTCCACGGTGAATCCAAACTCACCCGCGGCAGCGGCTGCCACCGCCTCTTCCAGCCTGGTGGCGATGCGCTGCATCTCCGCGTCGGTGGTGTCGCGAGTAAGGCTCTTCTGCTCGTCGGCGCGGACCAGCACTTCTACCAAGCCGTCAAAGAAATCCTGCACGACGTCGTCTGTAGGCTCTTGCCAAGTCGGGACAATTCCGTGCGAGTCGAACAGCGGCATCATTGCGCGGATGCGGTCGAGCGCGGAGTTGTTGCACAACGGAACGACACCCCTCGGCAACATGAATGGATGTTGAGGATTGCGCTTGAACAGCTCCAAGAGCATCCATCCAGCTCTAGGACGGTGAAGTTGAAGTTGAGGCCAGGGCGCAGCCTCATGATATCCGCCGAGTTCTGAACTCCCAGGCGGGTCTCCTCCTCTCCTGCAGGGGGGCGATGCGGCGGCGAAGAAAATCTGCGCCAATGGCGCCTACAGTGAGCCCGGCAAGCCTGAGGCGTAGGATCCGGGTGACGGCAATCTTCAACCTATCGTCTTCCAGGGCCACGTTGCTCCAATCATTGCCGCGCACTATTGGGGCTTGGCGCAAGGCAGTAAATGGCTGCGGGTTCTCCTCGTCAATCCAGCACCACTCTGCTCTCCATTCCTCCCACTTGCTGCGGAGCTCTCCCTCCAGATAAGCTTCTTTCTTGCCGACTCTCGAGATCCAGGCGATCCCGCCGGCAAGAGGCTCTCCTCTCTCGACTTGGGGCATAAAGAAGTGGCGGAAAAGGGCTACATTTGGATGGACTCCGACAAAGTTTTCGCAGAGATGTGCGAAAACTGCCATGGTCAGAACGGCGTTGGGGGTGAAGTCAAGGAGGTGGAACCCGTAGGTGTTCATGATGTCACAAAAGAATTCAGAGAAGGGCGGGCAGAGCCCACAGTAGAAGAACAGCGCGAAGAAGGGGTACCCGTTTGGAGCTAGTTCAGAAGCAGCGGCCGGGAGTACCTTCGTGTGCGGATGCGCTCGCGTCTTCGTCGACCAGAAAAGGTAGTAGTACTCCCTCAGCTCCTTCGCGCCGAGCTGAGGGGGGAAGATGGCCCGCTCCTTTCGCAGCGCCGTGAGCCGCTGCGCCTCGACCGATTTCACTCCCTACCCCTTGTCGGCTTTC
>NC_041393.1:167868699-167883730 GCF_002162155.2 Triticum dicoccoides
GAAGGGGGGAGCGGCGGAGATTTGTGAAGTTGGAGTAACAACCGGCGAGATGGGCGAACTGCCCCTGTTTCCCCTGCTTATAAAGAGGGAAGGGGCGGACGTTTCGCCCTTCCGAATAAAGAAACCACCCACGATCTCTCACGACGCTGCATTCGACGCGTGCCGTTGGGGGAGAGCGCGGTGGATACGGAGTAAGATACGGCGTAACCCAGGCCGCGTATGCCCGTGCCCTGCTTTGGGCCTGGCCCAACAGCGCTCGACACCGTGTGTGGCCCAGGCCCGGGGGCTCCTGTCGGTGTACTAGAGTAGGGGTACCCTAGTATCCCAAACTTGTGCACGGGCAGTCGCAGCGCCCCGCGGCAAGGCTTGCCGGGTGACCGCCAAGGTCCTCCGTGGTTCCTTTGGAGCCATTCAAGAACAAAGTATTCAAGTCAAGGAGACAAGGCCCCGGCAAGAGGAGCTTGCCGGGAAGGCCAACCAAGGCATCTCAAGGAACTTGCCGGGACGCGCCACGCGTCCCGGCAAGGCCCGGTGAGCGACAAGCTTCCGGGCGCGGCAAGACAACGGCTGCGGCAAGGCGCTTGCCGCGGCAGGCAACCACTCTGTACCCGCGCTCTAGCACATCCACCAACGTGTCGCCCTGGGGGCCTTTCCAGGCGCGCGTGGCGAGAGGCTGTGCAGCCAGCGGTGCGCGGTGGCATGCGACGCTAACAAGATTGCCATCATGGCGAGCGGTGGCGTCCCTGACGGTCCCTTTTTGCACTGTTTGGGCGACGCAGACGGGCATTTAATGCCTTTGTCTCCTGCTGTCAGGGTTAGGTAGGATGCACTGTACAGGTAGTTGTACCAACCGCAACTCTTTTTCCATTTTTACCCTTGTCTACTTTGCCACCTGTCGGTGACCCCTTGAGCATATAAAAGGAGGCCCATGCGCAACGTAGAGGGGGGTTCGAAGGCTAGAAAACACTCACGCTCGGTCTCGTTAGCAGCTCGAGTGTACTGTAGCACTCAGCGCTCCTGAGCAAGAACTCAATACAATCAGACAAGCAGTAGTAGGAGTATTATCTCTCCGGAGAGCTCCGAAGGTAGGTAAAATGCTCGTGTGCTTCGCCTCGATCCGCTCTTTGTGCGATCTCCGCCCCCCGCCGAACCGAAAGGGCCTCGGTCTGCCGGTCCCATAGGTGTACGTGGATCAGTTTCCCCGACATCCAATTCGCTTGGCCATCTGGAGCAGATCGAAAGCTACGCCCCTGGCCGTTAGGTCAGATTTGGAAGTTTGAACTTCACGGCTGACATCCACGGAGACTTGATCTTCGATGGATTCGAGCCACAGCCGAGCACGCCGCACTGTCACGATGGGCATGATTTAGCTCTGCAGCCGGACAGTGCCCTGGAGGCCGCACACGAGTCCGCTCCGACCCTTAATTCAGAGCCGGCCGCGCAGATCGAGGACGGGTGGCTAGACACCGCTTCGGGGGCTTCAACCTCTACGGTGATGGAGCAGAATACTGACCTTGTCCCTCGTGAAGCTCATGACTCCGAGGTGCCGGACTCCTCGCCGGACTCCGAACCTCCCGCGCCCCCTCCAATCGAATCCGATTGGGCGCCGATCATGGAGTTCACCGGTGCGGACATCTTTCAACACTCACCTTTCGGTGACATCTTGAGTTCGCTAAAGTATCTCTCGTTATCAGGAGAGTCCTGGCCGGACTGCGGTCAGGACGGTTGGGATGCGGACGACGAAGAAATTCAAAGCCCACCCACCACCCACTTAGTAGCCACTGTCGATGATCTAACCGACATGCTAGACTTCGACTCCGAAGACATCGACGATATGGACGACGATGCCGGAGACGACCAAGAACCAGCGCCTACTGGGCACTGGAAAGCCACCTCATCATATGACATATACATGGTGGATATCTCAAAGGATGGGAATGGCGAAGGAACAGCGGAGGATGACCCCTCTAAGAAACAGCCCAAGCGCCGACGTCAGCGGCGCCACTCTAAATCCTGCCACAACAAGAATGGAGATTCCAGCACCAGAGATAATAACACCCCAGACAGTGTCGAAGACAACCCCCTCCAGCAAGATTCAGCACAGGAGGACGGAGAAGCCAGCCCTCATGAGAGAGCGGCAGACGAAGAGGTAGAGGATGATAATTACATGCCTCCCTCCGGAGATGAGGCAATCCTCGACGACGACGAATTTGTCGTGCCTGAGGATCCTGTCGAACAAGAGCGTTTTAAACGCAGGCTTATGGCCACGGCAAACAGCTTGAAGAAAAAGCAGCAACAACTTAGAGCTGATCAAGATCTGCTAGCCGACAGATGGACTGAAGTCCTTGCGGTCAAAGAGCATGAGCTCGAACGCCCCTCCAAAAGCTACCCCAAACGCAAGCTGCTCCCCCGGTTAGAGGAGGAGGCATATAAACCTGCATCACCAGAGCACAATACGGCTGACCGACCACCCCGTGGCCGCGACAGAGAGGCCTCTAGGCCCTCCACTAGAACCGTACCCCAGCATCGCTCGAAAAGCACAAGACCACAGGGGAACGCTCTGGACCTGCGAGATATATTGGAGGATAAGGCAAGACAATCAAGATCGATCTACGGATCGCGTGGGCGCCCATGATACGTGACGACAACTGTCGCGCTGGACACAGCAAGTCCGGCCGGGCCGAACACAGTAGAAAAAGCTCTTTTGAGCTTCGTCATGATATAGCCCAATACAGAGGCGCCGCACACTCACTATGCTTCACAAGATGAAGTAATGGATCATCAAATCCCCGAAGGGTTTAAACCCGTGAATATTGAATCTTATGATGGCACAACAGACCTCACGGTTTGGATCGAAGACTATCTCCTTCATATCCACATGGCCCGCGGTGATGATCTTCACGCCATCAAATACCTCCCACTCAAGCTTAAAGGACCAGCTCGGCATTGGCTTAATAGCTTGCCAGCCGAATCAATTGGGAGTTGGGAGGACCTGGAAGCCGCATTCCTTGATAACTTCCAGGGCACGTACGTGCGACCACCAGACGCTGACGACCTAAGCCATATAATTCAGCAGCCAGATGAATCGGCCAGACAATTCTGGACACAGTTCTTAACTAAGAAAAATCAAATCGTCGACTATCCGGATGCGGAGGCCCTCGCGGCCTTCAAACATAACATCCGCGACGAGTGGCTTGCCCGGCACCTGGGACAGGAAAAGCCGAAATCCATGGCAGCCCTCACATCACTCATGACCCGCTTCTGCGCGGGAGAGGATAGCTGGCTAGCCCGTAGCAACAACCTCAGCAAAAATTCTGGTAGTCCGGATATCAAGGACCGCAATGGCAGGTCGCGTCGCAACAAGAACAAACGCCGCATTAACGGCGACAATAGTGAGGATACGGTAGTCAATGCCGGATTCAGAGGCTCTAAACCCGGTCAGCGAAAAAAGCCATTCAAAAGAACTACTCCGGGTCCGTCCAATTTGGACCGAATACTCGATCGCTCATGCCAGATACACGACACCCCCGAAAAGCCAGCTAACCACACCAACAGGGACTGCTGGGTATTCAAGCAGGCAGGCAAGCTAATTGCCGAAAACAACGACAAGGGGCTGCATAGTGATGACGAGGAAGAGACCCGACCGCCGAATAATAGAGGATAGAAGGGTTTCCCCCCACAAGTGTGGACGGTGAACATGATATACGCAACCCACATACCCAAAAGGGAGCGGAAGCGTGCACTCAGGGATGTATACACGATGGAGCCAGTCGCCCCGAAGTTCAACCCATGGTCCTCCTGCCCGATCACTTTTGATCGAAGGGACCACCCCACCAGAATCCGCCACGACGGATTCGCCGCATTGGTTTTAGACCCAATCGTCAATGGATTTCACCTCACCAGATACTTATGGACGGCGGCAGCAGCCTGAACCTGCTTTATCAGGATACAGTGCACAAAATGGGCATAGTACCCTCAAGAATTAAACCCACAAAGACGAACTTTAAAGGCGTCATACCAGGTGTAAGGCCAATTGTACAGGCTCAGTTACACTGGAAGTGGTCTTCGGATCCCCGGATAACTTCCAAAGCGAGGAGTTAATCTTCGACATAGTTCCGTTCCGCAGCGGCTATCATGCTCTGCTCAGACGTACCGCGTTTGCAAAGTTCAATGCGGTGCCGCACTACGCATACCTCAAGCTCAAGATGCCAGGCCCTCGAGGAGTCATCACGGTCAACGGAAACACTGAAGGCTCTCTCCGAACGGAGGAACATACAGTGGCTCTCGCAGCAAAAGTACAGTGCAGCCTCTTAAGGCAATTCTCGAGTCCGGCCGTTAAGCGGACACAGCTAAACGCGCCCGGAGTAACCTACAACAAGACCACCTGGCACGTTCCGAGCATGCGTAGCAATGCGGCCCCAACCCCAGCCCCTGCAAAACTGCAAGACTGGTCCTTCGCGTACATCATTACGCTCTGGAGATACCATGGGCATAGGGGGAGGGGCACGACCACGGTAGGCTCAGAATGCGGCTTAACCACACCAGGGGCTCTCAAGTATGTCGTTCTCTTTTTTTCTCTTTTTCTTTTTTTACCCACAGGACTCCGTTCATCAGAGGCCCTGTCCGGCAGTAGACCTGCCGAACTCACGATGCAACAGCCAGGGAAGGAGAAAGGCTACGACGAATATCCAGGTGGTCTCCATTACAAGCATTAAATCTGTTTTATACACCATTCCGCAACCTACCCCTGGAGGGGGACATGTTTAATAGCCCCATCCCTTGCTTACCGCACTATTGGTATCGTTCTGCATTCACGACAGTATTTCTTGAATAAACAAATGCAGCACCTTTTTGCTTCTAGTTGCATTTCTTTCTTATACATATGTTCATTTATGACATGTTGCATCCGTACACTTTGGTACGGCTAAATACACCAGGGGCTTATGTTTCCCGCATCATGGTGTGATAAGTCCGAACACTTTCACAAGTGCGGCACCCCGAACTTATAGCATTATATGCATCGGCTCCGAATCATGTCTTGGGGTCAATAGTTGGGTTTGCCCGGTTCCCATGTTTTGGTACCTTACGTTCCGTTGTATTGGCTAAGGTAGCACTGGGAGAACCACTACGATTGCGCCCCAGTTGAGCTGGGCGAGCGCCTCAGTGGAGAAAGCTAAAACTGACCGTCATGATGAGGCGAGAGCCGGTCACTGTTCAAGAGGTCTTTTTCGAGTCCCTAAAGACTATGCCGCTTAGAGCGAGGAACCGGCTTTGTCCGGCCCAGGCGTGGATAGCGCCCCAAATTCGGCCTTCCAAACACTAGGGGCTTCGCCAAAATTTAAAATTATAGAATTCTATGGCTAAGTGAGAGTGTTCAGGCATTATAAGTCCGGTTGCCTCGTTCGTTGTGTTGAGCGCCTCCCTAGATGGACCAAAAAATGGGAACAAGAGTGCTCAAATTTATCCCGAACACCCCAGCACTCGTGGCATGGGGGCTGAAGCCGACGACTTGCCATCTCTCAGATTTGATAAACGGCCGCACAGAAGGTAATATTTTAAATTAACAAGCGTTGCTTAGCGCATATGAACAAAGTTTTCAGCGCACAGGATAACAAAATGCGAGTCTACTCAAATATTACATCTTTGGAGCACTCACCCACAATAATGCGGGCACCCTTCAGGACACTCTTATAATACATCTCGGGCGTGCGATACTCCTTGCCCGACGGTGGCGCGTCCGTCACAAGCTTCTCAGCATCCATCTTGCCCCATTGCACCTTTGCGCGGGCAAGGGCCCGACGGGCACCTTCAATACAGGCGGAGTGCTTGATGACTTCAACCCATGGACACGCATCCACCAGCCGCCGCACGAGGCCGAAGTAGCTCCCAGGCATGGCCTCCTTGGGCCACAACCGAACTATGAGGCCCTTCATGGCCTGTTCGGCCACCTTGTGGAGCTCGACCAGCTACTTCAGCTGGTCGCTAAGGGGCACCGGATGTCCGGCCTCAGCATACTGAGACCAGAAGACCTTCTCCGTCGAGCTCCCCTCCTCGGTCCTATAGAAAGCGGTAGCATCGGACACGCTGCGGGGCAGATCTGCAAACGCTCCTGGAGAGCTCCGAATTCGGGTAAGTAATAGGTAATTCACACTCACATGCTTGCTTTGCATGAAAAATGCCTTACCCGCCGCTATTTTCTTCAACGCCTCGATTTCCTGGAGGGCCTTGTAGGCTTCGGCCTTAGCGACTTTGGCACTCTCAAGAGCCGATGCAAGCTCGGACTCTCGATTCTTTGAGTCACGCTCCAAACTCTCATGTTTTTCCACGAGAGCCTGGAGCTCTTGCTGTACCTCCGCCACCCGCGCCTCCTGCTTCTCCCGCTCGGTGCGCTCCGCGGCTGCACTATGTTCGGCCGCGGACACCGCCTCCTTCAGGGTCGCCACCTCGTTCGTGGCCCCTGCAATACCCACGTTATCCTTGTCATTCTTCTTGCAACCAAATCCTTTTCTGTAAGGTACAATTTTAATAAGGTGTTACTCACCTTCCTTGTCCTCGAGCTGCTTCTTGGCACGGCCGAGCTCGTTGTTGGACCGCTCGAGGCTTTGCTTCAAAGTATTGACCTCCGCAGTCAGTGCGGCAGAGGTCAGCAGCACAGCCTGCAATCCCATACTGACATATTTTTTATGACTCCTGCGTATATCTTTTTAGATCCTCAGTCCGGCTTTTCTTTCCGAACACCGAACCGAGCATCAGGGGCTACTGTCTATGCGGTACTATTTTACATATATCAACATTCTTACCTCAAAGTTTGTTAGAAGGCTGCTGCAGGCTTCGGTCAGCCCGCTCTTGGCGAGCTGAACCTTCTGAATCACCGCACTCATGACGGTGCGGTGTTCCTCTTTGATGGAAGCGCCGTTGAGCGCCTCCAGCAAGCTATCCGGCACCTCCGGTTGGACGGAGGCCGCCGGCGTCACGGTCTTGCCCTTCTTACGAAGGGGCCGCCCGCCGGACTCCGGAGCCACTACAGGTTCCGATGCGGAGTCCGGTGCAAAGTCCGGGAGGTTGCCCTGTGGCACCTCCGAGGCCTCCTCCTCCTGGCGGGTCCCTTCCCGGGATCCCACCTCGGCATCATCCGCATCACGGGGGGTGGAGGCGGTCGGAAGGGAATCCATATCCGACGCACCCAAGGACCCGCTCGACGAAGCGGGAAGATCATCCTTGGGCGGACTGCAGGGTTGTATGCGGCATTAGAAAGACACCATGTGGCGAAAAGAAAAATCATGAAGTTATTCAGGAGTCCGGATACTTACGATCTTGCCAGGGGCTTGGCCCTTGAAGGCCAATCCTCGTCGTCGTCGCCGGCGTTGGCAGAGCAGTTCGGGGGAAGAGTCCTTCCCTTCTTGGACCCTTCGGCCTCCCTCGTTGGGGAGGCCTTCCTTTTCTTCCCTCCCCCCGCTGGGGCAGAGGCCTCTTTCTTCTCCTCCTCGCCTTCGTGGGAGGAGTCCGCCTTGGAGTCATCGTACGATGACACCTAAAAACGGGAACTCTTTCGAGTGCCCGTGGCCTTCTTCTTGGCCTTCTTCTCCGGCACCACGTGGGGTGCCGGAACCAGCAGCCCCGTTAAGCGGGCGTCCGCTGGGTCTTCTGGCAAAGGGGCCAGACAGATAGTCTGCTCGGCCTTCCTCAACCAGTCCTGTCAAAGGAGAGGGAGTTTAGATCCCGCATAGAGTCAAACTATGGAAAACAAGTGTCCCGTAAAGGGTAAAATCGCTTACCTCGCTAGCCGGATGCTGCAAGCTGAGTCTGCGATCTTCGGTAGCGGATGCGGGAGCCTCGACGCCCTTAAACAGCACCCTCCAGGCCTCTTCGTACGTAGTGTCGATGAGCCCACTCAAAGTCTGGTGCTGCGCTGAATCAAACTCCCACATATTGAAGTCCCGTTGTTGGCACGGGAGAATCCTGCGGATGAGCATGACCTGGACTACGTTGACAAGCTTGAGCTTCTTGTTCACTAGCTTTTGGATGCAGGCTTGGAGTCCGGTCAGCTCCTCCGAATCACCCATGTCCGGCCGCTCTCTTTCCAGGAGGTGAGCCATATGGGGATGCCAGATCTGAATTCGGGGCCGCTGCCCATTCAGGGTCACGCGGCTCGGTGATGTAGAAGCACCCCAATTGCCACCCCTTAATGGTTTCCACGAAGGTGCCCTCGAGCCAAGTAACGTTGGGCATCTTGCCCACCATGGCGCCTCCGCACTCCGCTTGGCTTCCCTTCACAACCTTCGGCTTGACATTGAAGGTCTTGAGCCACAAGCCGAAGTGGGGCTGGATGCAGAGGAAGGCCTCACACATGACGATAAATGCCGAGATGTTGAGGATGAAATTCGGGGACAGATCATGGAAATCCAGGCCGTAGTAGAACATGAGCCCCTGGACAAAGGTATGGAGTGGGAAGCCCAGTCCACGGAGGAAGTCGGAAAGGAATACTACCCTCTCATGGGGCCTGGGGGTGGGGATGAGCTCCCCCTCGTCGGGGAGCCAGTGCGTGATGTCGCTGGACAGATATCCGACACTGCGCAGCTTCTGGATGTGCCCCTCCGTAACGGAGGAGGCCATCCACTTGCCTCCCGCTCCGGACATAGTTGGAGAAGGTTGAGGTGAGATGTGCGGACTTGGGCGCTGGAGCTCGAGTTTGCGGAGATGGATAAGCAAAGGAGGAAGAAGGCCTAGGTAAAAGGGTTGGATCTTTATCCCCTTATATGGGCGGACGAAACCATGCGTCCCCACCGGCCTGATAAAACTCGCTTATCTCCCAAGCACCGCAATCAATGGCGCGGTTGGGTTACCCACGTCCGTATTGATGGGAATCCCGGAATAAGGGGAACACGATCTCTGCTTCGACAAGACGTGCCAAGGAAACCGCTTCGCTAAATGCGCTGAGGTGGTACAATAAAAACAATTCAAGTAAAGGCTTGGTAGTGGTGTGACGTCACGCCACAAAATACGTCAGCAGATTGAACTTGTGTAAATATTATTCTCTCTACGGTGGTATGTGGAATTTATTTTGCAGAGCCCGACACTATCCTGGTGTTCACAATCTTCTATAAATTATTTGGAGGAGGAACCCGCCTTGCAATGCCGAAGACAATATGCGCGCCGGACTCGTCGTCATTGAAGCCTGGTTCAGGGGCTACTGAGGGAGTCCTGGACTAGGTGGTGTCCGGATAGCCGAACTATCATCATCGGCCGGACTCCAAGACTATGAAGATACAAGATTGAAGACTTCGTCCCATGTCCGGATGGGACTTTCCTTGGCGTGGAAGGCAAGCTTGGCGATACGGATATGTAGATCTCCTACCATTGTAACTGACTCTGTGTAACCCTAGCCCTCTCCGGTGTCTATATAAACCGGATGGCTTTAGTCCATAGGACGAACAACAATCATACTATAGGCTAGCTTCTAGGGTTTAGCCTCCTTGATCTCGTGGTAGATCTACTCTTGTAATACCCACATCATCAATATCAATCAAGCAGGACGTAGGGTTTTACCTCCATCAAGAGGGCCCGAACCTGGGTAAAACATCGTGTCCCTTGTCTCCTGTTACCATCCGCCTAGACGCACAGTTCAGGACCCCCTACCCGAGATCCGCCGGTTTTGACACCGACAGAGACCCTTCGACGAAACTGTGTGCGATGCATTAATCGCAAATGGTGATGTAAAAAAACCATCAAAAAATATGCAAAACATTTGCGATGGTGGATACATCAAACACGATTCAGATTTTAGTTGCGTGTGCGATGCGGGGCATACGGTTCAGTTCAATGAATTGTTTGCGATGAGGCAGAACAACATAAACGGGTAGCCAGATGAAGGCGTGTGCGATATACGACATATAGTTCACTCGGCTAAACTATTTGTGATGAGGCGGAACAACAGAAACGGGCAGCCAGATGAAGGTGTGAGTGATATATGACATACAGTTCACTGGGATGAACTGTTTGTTGATACGTCCATTTTGTGTCATGTTTTTATATCAATATTTATTGCATTATGGATTGTTATTTCACATTATGGTACAATACTTATGCCTTTTCTCTCTTATTTTACCAGATTTATATGAAGGGGGAGAATGCCGACAACTATAATTCTGGACCAGAAAGGAGCAAATTTGAGAGACCTATTGGGCACAACTCCAAAAGTCCTGAAAATTTACGGAGAATTATTTTGGAATATATAAGAATTATTGGGCGAAGAAAATACCAGAGGGGACCCACCAGGTGGTCACAAGCCCGGGGGCGCACCCCCAGGGTTTGTGGGCCCCCTGGCAGGTCTCCTGTGCCCATCTTTGGCTATATGGAGGGTTTTGACCTAGAAAAAAATTCATAAGATAGCTTTCAGGACGAAGTGCCACCATCTCGAGGCGGAACCTGGGTAGGAGCAATCTAGAGCTCTGTCAGAGCGATTCTGCTGGGGAAACTTCCTTCCTGGAGGTTGAAATTGAAGCCGTCGTCATCACCAACAATCCTCTCATTGGGGGGGGGGTCAATCTCCATCAGCATCATCTCCTCTCAAACCCTAGTTCATCTTTTGTATTGAATCTTTGCCTCAGAACCTTAGATTGGTACCTATGTGTTGCTAGTATTGTTGATTACTTCTTGTAGTTGATGCTAGTTGGTTTATTTAGTGGAAGATCAAATGTCCAGATCCTTAATGATATTCAATACCCCTCTGATCTTGAACATGAACATGCTTTGTAAGTAGTTACTTTTGTTCCTGAGGACATGGGAGAAGTCTTGTTATAAGTAATCATGTGAATTTAGTATTCATTCGATATTTTGATGAGATGTATGTTGTCTTTCCTCTAGTGGTGTTATGTGAACATCGACTACATGACTCTTCACCATGATTTGGGCCTAAGGGAAGGCATTGGGAAGTAAAAAGTAGATGATGGGTTCCTAGAGTGACAGAAGCTTAAACCCTAGTTTATGTGTTGCTTCATAAGGGACTGATTTGGATCCACATGTTTCATGCTATGGTTAGATTTATCTTAATTCTTCTTTCATAGTTGAGGATGGTTGCGAGAAGGGCTAATCATAAGTGGGAGGCTGATACATCTCCAACGTATCTATAATTTATGAAGCATTCATGCTCTTATCTTATCTATTTTGGATGTTTATGGGCTTTATTATACACTTTTATATTATTTTTTGGGACTAACCTATTAACCGAAGGCCCATCCCATATTGCTGTTTTCTTGCCTATTTCAGTGTTTCAAAGAAAAGGAATATCAAAAGAGTCCAAACGGAATTAAACCTTCAGGAGCGTGATTTTTGGAACGAGCGTGATTTTTGGAACGAGCGTGATCTAGGAGACTTGGGGAATCGATCACGGAGGGCCTCTACATCATCTCCAAGGCCTCTCCGATGAGTTGTGAGTAGTTTACCGTAGACCTTCGGGTCCATAGTTATTAGCTAGATGGCTTCTTCTCTCTCTTTGAATCTCAATACCAAGTTCTCCTCGATCTTCTTGGAGATCTATTCGATGTAACTCTTTTTGCGATGTGTTTGTCGAGCTCCGATGAATTGTGGGTTTATGATCAAGTTTATCTATGATAAATATTTGAATCTCCTCTTAATTCTTTTATGTATGATTAAGTTATCTTTGCAAGTCTCTTCGAATTATCAGTTTGGTTTGGCCTACTAGATTGATCTTTCTTGCAATGGGAGAAGTGCTTAGCTTTGGGCTCAATCTTGCGGTGTCCTTTCCTAGTGACAACAGGGGCAGCAAGGCACGTATTGTATTGTTGCCATCGAGGATAAAAAGATGGGGTTTATATAATATTGCATGAGTTTATCTCTCTACATCATGTCATCTTTATTAATGCGTTACTCTGTTCTTTATGAACTTAATACTCTAGATGCATGTTGGATAGCGGTCGATGTGTGGAGTAATTGTAGTAGATGCAGAATCGTTTCGATCTACTTGTCACGGACGTGATGCCTATATACATGATCATGCCTAGATAATCTCATAATTATTAACTTTTCTATCAATTGCTCGACTGTAATTTGTTCACCCACCATAATAATTATGCTATATTGAGAGAAGCCACTAGTGAAACCTATGGCCCCCGGGTCTATCTCTTATCATATAAGCTTTCAATCTACTTTTATTTGCATCTTTACTTTTCCAATCTATATTATAAAATACCAAAAATATATTTACCTTATCATATTATCTCTATCAGATCTCACTTTCGCAAGTGGCCGTGAAGGGATTGACGACCCCTTTATTGCGTTGCTTGCGAGTTCTTGTTTATTTGTGTAGGTGCGTGGGACTTGTGAGGAGCCTCCTACTGGATTGATACCTTGGTTCTCAAAAACAGAGGGAAATACTTACGCTACTATTGCTGCATCACCCTTTCCTCTTGAAGGAAAACCAACGCAAGCTCAAGACATAGCAATACGTCTCCAACGTATCTATAATTTATGAAGCATTCATGCTATTATATTATCTGTTTTGGATGTTTATGGGCTTTATTATACACTTCTATATTATTTTTGGGACTAACCTATTAACCGGAGGCCCAGCCCAAATTGTTGTTTTCTTAACTATTTCAGTATTCGAAGAAAAGGAATATCAAACAGAGTCCAAACGGAATGAAACCTTCGGGAGAGTTATTTTTGGAATAGAAGCAATCCAAGAGACTTGGAGTGGAAGTCAGGGAAGCTTCAAGGTGGCCACGAGGGTGGGGGGCGCCCCCCCTGTCTCATGGGCCCCCCAAGCGTCCCCTGACCGACTTCTTTTGCCTATATATTCCCATATACCCTAAAACCTTCGGGGACAACAATAGATTGGGAGTTCCGCCGCCGCAAGCCTCTGTAGCCACAAAAAACCTCTCGGGAGCCCATTCCGGCACCCTGTCGGAGGGGGAATCCCTCACCGGTGGCCATCTTCATCATCCCGACGCTCTCCATGACGAGGAGGGAGTAGTTCACCCTCGAGGCTGAGGGTATGTACCAATAGCTATGTGTTTGATCTCTCCCTATCTCTCGTGTTCTTGAGGTGATATGATCTTGATGTATCACGAGCTTTGCTATTATAGTTGGATCTTATGATGTTTCTCCCCCTCTACTCTCTTGTAATGGATTGAGTTTTCCCTTTGAAGTTATCTTGTCGGATTGAGTCTTTAAGGATTTGAGAACACTTGATATATGTCTTGCCGTGCTTATCTATGGTGACAATTGGATGTTCACGTGATCCACTTGATGTATGTTGTTTTGGTGATCAACTTGCGGGTTCCGCCCATGAACCTATGCACAGGGGTTGGCACATGTTTTCATCTTGACTCTCCGGTAGAAACTTTGGGGCACTCTTTGAAGTACTTTGTGTTGGTTGAATAGACGAATCTGAGATTGTGTGATGCATATCGTATAATCATGCCCACGGATACTTGAGGTGACAATGGAGTATCTAGGTGACATTAGGGTTTTGGTTGATTTGTGTCTTAAGGTGTTATTCTAGTATGAACTCTATGATAGATTGAACAGAAAGAATAGCTTCATGTTATTTTACTATGGACTCTTGAATAGATCGAGCAGAAAGGATAACTTTGAGGTGGCTTCGTACGCTACCATAATCTCTTCGTTTGTTCTCCGCTATTAGTGGCTTTGGAGTGACTCTTTGTTGCATGTTGAGGGATAGTTATATGATCTAGTTATGTTATTACTGTTGAGAGAACTTGCACTAGTGAAAGTATGAACCATAGGACTTGTTTCCTACCATTGCAATACTGTTTACACTCACTTTTATCATTAGTTACCTTGCTGTTTTTATAATTTCAGATTACAAAAACCTATATCTACCATCCATATTGCACTTGTATCACCATCTCTTCGTCGTACTAGTGCACCTATACAATTTACCATTGTATTGAGTGTGTTGGGGACACAAGAGACTCTTTGTTATTTGGTTGCAAGGTTGCTTGAGAGAGACCATCTTCATCTTATGCCTCCCACGGATTGATAAACCTTAGGTCATCCACTTGAGGGGAATTTGCTACTGTCCTACAAACCTCTGCACTTGGAGGCCCGACAATGTCTACAAGAAGAAGGTTGTGTAGTAAACATCAGAGGCTTGTCCAAGTAAGGACAACACCCAAGCACCGGTCCACCCACATATCAAATTATCAAAGTAACGAACCCGAATCATATGAGCATGATGAAAATTAAGTTGACAATAATTCCCATGTGCCCTCGGGAGCGCTTTGCTTTATGTAGGAATTTGTCCAGGCTTGTCCTTTGCTATAAAAAGGACTGGGCCACCTTTCTGCACCCTTGCTACACATTTTACTTGTTACCCGTTACGAATCATCTTATCACAAAACTATCTGTTATCGATAATTTCAGTGCTTGCAGAAAATACCTTGCTAAAAACCGATTGTCTTTTCCTTCTGCTCCTCGTTAGATTCGACACTCTTAATTATCAAAAGGGCTACGATAGATCCCCTATACTTGTGGGTCATCAAGACTCTTTTCTGGCGCCATTGCCGGGGAGTGAAGAGCCTTTGGTGAGTGGAATTTGGTAAGGAAAAATTTATATTGTGTGCTGAAATTTACTGTCACTTGTCGCTATGGAAAATAATCCTTTGAGGGCTTGTTCAGGGTATCTTCACTCCAACCGGAAGAACAAAGAGTTGCTACTCAACCTACTGAACCTACTGAAAATATTTATTATGAAATTCCTTCGGGTATGATAGAGAAACTGCTAGCTAATCCTTATGCGGGAGATGGAACACTACATGCTGATATGCATCTAATCTTTGTGGATGAAGTTTGTGGATTATTTAAGCTTGCAAGTTTGCCCGGAGATGAAGTCAAGAGGAAGATCTTCCCTTTATCTTTGAAGGGAAAGGCATTGGCATGGTATAGGTTATGTGATGATATTGGATCTTGGAAGTACAACCGATTGAAATTGGAATTTCATCAGGAGTTTTATCCTATGCATCTGGTTCATCGTGATTGGAATTATATA
>NC_041393.1:167884028-167945068 GCF_002162155.2 Triticum dicoccoides
TATATATATATATATATATATATATATATATATATATATATATATATATATATATATATATATATATATATATATATATAGGCTTAAGTCAATGTTATATTCATGCCCCAATTGTGAGCTCTCAAGAGAAATTATTATTCAGAATTTTTATGCTTTACTTTCTCGTAGTGATCAATCCATGCTTGATACATCTTGTACTGGCTCTTTTATGAAGAAGACTATTGAATTCAAATGGGATCTCTTGAAAATAATTAAATGTAACTCTAAATATTGGGAGATCAACGAAGGTAAGGAGTCAGGTATAAATCTTGAATTTGATTGTGTTAAATTTTTTATGGATACCGATGCTTTTCGTGAATTTAGCACTAAATATGGACTTGACTCTGAGATAATAGCTTCTTTCTATGAATCATTTGATACTCATGTTGATCTCCCTAAGGAGAAGTGGTTTAAATATCATCCTCCCATTGAAGTAAAAATAGTAGAACCCATTAAGGCTGAAGAAGAAACAGTTACTTATAATGTTGATCCTATTATTCCTACTGGTCATATTGAGAAAGCACCATTTTCTATTAGGATAAAGGAACATGGTAAAGCTTTAACCGTAGTCCGTAAGAGTTATACTAGAACACCTACACCCCCTGAAGAAGTTAAAGTTGGACCTAGTATTGCTATGGTTAAAGATCCCTTGGTCCATAATATTGATGGGCATGTTATTTATTTCCGTGATGAAGCTGCTAGAATTGTTAAACCCGATGAAAAAGATAAACATAGACCTGTTGTTGGCATGCCTGTTGTCTCGGTCAAAATAGGTGATCATTATTATCATGGCTTATGTGATTTGGGTGCTAGTGTGAGTGCAATCCCTTTTACCTTATATCACGTAATTATGAATGATATTGCACCTGCTGAATTAGAAGATATTGATGTTACTATTAAGCTTGCTAATAGAGATACTGTTTCACTAGTTGGGATCGTTAGAGATGTTGAAGTCTTGTGTGGGAAAATAAAATATCCTACTGATTTTCTAGTTCTTGGTTCCCCACAAGATGATTTTTGTCCCATTATATTTGGTAGACCTTTCTTGAACACTATTAATGCTAAGATAGATGGTGAGAAAGAATCTGTCAGTGTTAGATTTGGTGACGTGTCTCATGAGTTTAATTTCTGTAAATTTTGTAAACAACCTCATGATAAAGAATTAACTAGTAAAGATGAAATTATTGGTCTTGCTTCTATTGTTGTGCCTCCTACTGATGCTTTAGAAAAATATTTGCTAGGCCATGAAAATGATATGTTCATGAATGAAAGAAAGGAAATAGATGAAATATTCTTTAAACAAATTGTCTCATGGACGCATTTTTATTTTGCTGAGTCATTTTGATGTAGATCACTATGTATTCAAAACAATCATAATATTGCTCTATTTCAATGTGTGTACTCTATTTGCCGTTCTTATATGTTCTGTTTGAATGTGTGTATATATGCTTTCCATTCTGTATATGTGGATGATAACAACTAGAACAAATTAGTATACAAAAATAGATAGAAAATGGAATTCATAATATATATTAATTGTTCATCAGTTCATCACAGAATATATAATATCATCACATATACGTGATGATACTTAACTACTAGGTACAGTGCATAAAATTGAAAATGAACAATACTAAAACTAATAATCCCTCCTGGGGCAGTATTTTGGCAGCCCCTCGCCATCAGCTCCCTGGTGCATGATGTCTTCCCAGCTCGGAGGTAGTACTCCACCTCCTCCACCTTGCAGCGCTTGACGTACCGATCTGCCTCTTGCTAGCGGACGAGCGCGAATGATATTGCCATTTCATTAGGCACCCACCGGAGCTCCTCGTCGGTGGCACGCTGGAGCTTATCAGCCCACCTCCATGCATCGATGAGGCACCTAACACCTTTGACCTTCCTCGTTAAGTACCTGTCTTCGTACACCTCCTCCGCACGACGACGCACCCGCCCCCAAAGCTCCACCGCCTCCTTTTTCCAGGCGGCATCACGGGCTTCACAGGCCGCCTGGTACCTAGCTTCCTCCGCCATCTCCTTCTTGAATGCCACTTGCGTGGCTTTCCTAGACTACGGCAGCGACTTCCACAGACAAAGATTGTACTGGCCCCAAAACCACTTCAAAGTTGGGGGGTCTGGCGCAACCTCGTACGTTGTCCTGTAGGGGTCCTCCTCGTCTCCGCTCTTCAACTGAGCGTCCTCAGGGGGGTGGGGCAGCGCCACCTCCTCGGTGCGTGGGCAGATCGGCGGCACCATGGCAGATATTTGAGAGAGAGAGAGAGAGAGGGCGAGTGAGGGGAGGATGTAGATTAAACTATCATTTACAATGTTGGCCGAGTTGTGCCTACTACTTATATTGAGAAACCTCCTTTCCCTGTTAGGATAAAGGAACAAGATAAAGTTACAACCATGGTTAAAACAAGTAATATTAGCGCACCTAGACCCTCTGAACAAATTAAAGTTGAACCTAAAATTGCTATGGTTAAAGATCTCTTGGTCGATAATATTGATGGGCATGTTATTTATTTCTGTGATGAAGCAACTGAATTGCTAAGTGTCGGTGTCAAAACCGGTAGATCTCGGGTAGGGGGTCCTGAACTGTGTGTCTAAGGATCGAAGGTAACAAGGAGGCAGGGGACACAATGTTTACCCAGGTTTGGGCCCTCTTAATGGAGGTAATACCCTACTTCCTGCTTGATTGACTTTGATGAGTATAGGAGTTACAAGAGTTGATCTACCTCGAGATCGTAATGGATAAACCCTAGATGTCTAGCCTGTATGATTGTGATTACCCCTATGGACTAAACCCTCCGATTTATATAGACACCGGAGGGACCTAGGGTTGTACAGAGTCGGTTTACAAAGAAAGGAAGATGCATGATCCGAACGCCAAGCTTGCCATCCACGCAAAGGAGAGTTCCATCCGGACACAGGGGAAGATCTTTGATCTCATATCTTCATGGCCCATTAGTCCGACCCATTTCACATAGCCCGGACGCCCGAGGACCCCCTAGTCTAGGAATCCCTCAGTAGCCCCTGAACCGGGCTTCAATGATGATATATCCGGCGCGCAGATTGTCTTCACCTTTGCAAGGCGGGTTCCTTCTCCAAATACTCCAAAGCAGTCTTCCGCACATAAGAGCTGTATCCGGCCCTGCTTAACACTTACAACCCTAAGCTATAAAAGGCGACAATACTTAAAGCAAAATAAGCCACGTCCACGGGCCACTTTTTCGGCGAGACATTATGTTCTGGCCTTATTATTATTCTGAACCATTTTACAGCCTCGCTTCACATTTTGAGGTACGGCCAATGACACGTCTTGTCAAAGCAGAGATCGTGTCCCCTTATCACGAGATTCTCATCAGTAGGGGTTTTGGATAATCCGACCATGTCGTTCACACATCCCCTTGGGAATAGGCGAGATTTAAGGCTTATGAGGGGGCGCTTGATATTCGCTACCTCTATAAGAGGACAAAGATCCATCTGTTCACCTCATGCCTTCTTCTTCCTCTGCCTTTCAATTTCCCGAGCTCCAGCGCCCAAGTTCCAAACTTTCCTTCCGTCCCAACTTCTCCAGCAATGGCCGGATTTAGCTTTCAGGGCAAGTGGATGGCCTCCTCCGTAACAGAGAAGAACATCCAGGATCTGCGGGAGGCGGGGTACCTGACGGCGGAGATCAAACACAGGCTTCCAACCCCAGGGAAAGTCATCCCCACCCCAAAGCCCGGCAAAAGGGTGTTTTTATCCCTCACTTCCTCCGAGGACTCGGGTTCGCCCTTCACCCATTCGTCTGAGGTCTCATGTACTACTACGGGCTGGATTTGCATGATCTGGCCCCGAATTCCTTCCTCCACATCTCGGCGTTTATCACCGTGTGTGAGGCATTTCTCCGCGTCCCTCCACACTTCGGCTTATGGCTCAAAGTTTTCAATGTGAAGCCGAAGGTGGTTGAAGGGCAACACGCCGAGTGTGGCGGTGCCATGGTGAGCAAGCTCAACCATGTTACTTGGCCCAAAGGAAGATTTGTGGACACTGTCAAGGTGTGACAGCAGGAGTGGTTCTATATCACCGAACTCCGCAGCACCAAGTGGGCTGCTGCTCCTGCCTTCAGATCTGGACCTTCGCTGTGGCTCGCATCCTGGACCAACAAGGTCTTAGATTGGGGGTCCCTTGATGAAGTGTCGACGCTGCAGAAGCGTGTCAAGAGCATGAAAAAAAGGATATCACCCTTGTTGATGTGATTCAGGTGATGCTCATCCGCCGAGCTCTCCCTTGCCAACGACGACCTCTCAAAATGTGGGAGTTCAATCAGGAGGGGCCACGGACCCTGCAACACTTCTTTGGCACAATGCACAAAGGGATCTGGAAGCTACTCTTTAAGAAGAAGAAGTCGTGGCCACGGACGTCTGACGACACTGGCCTCGACTGCAACAATCCGGCATCCCCAGTAAGTATCATATTTCCTAATACTACTTAGCTTGTCGATCTTTAGGGAGGGGTCCTTAAAATTCCATCTCCTAAACAGGACTAGATAAAGAAGGCCGAGTGATAACCCACAAGTATAGGGGATCAATTGTAGCCTCTTTTGATAAGTAAGAGTGTCGAACCCAACGAGGAGCTAAAGGTAGAACAAATATTCCCTCAAGTTCTATCGACCACCAATACAACTCTACGCACGCTTAACGTTCGCTTTACCTAGAAGAAGTATGAAACTAGAAGTACCTTGTAGTTGTGATAGGATAGGTTTGCAAGATATAAAGAGCACGTAAACAAAACCTAGGGGCTGTTTAGGTAAATAAGCAATAAAGTTAGTATAACAAGTGTGGAAAAGTTCTGGTAGGAGTTGCGAAATTGTCCCTAAGCAATTGACTACTTTACTAGACTGATAGCAAGTTTTATGTGGGAGAGGCCACTGCTAGCACGTCATCCCTGACTTGGAATTCTATGCACTTATGATTGGAACTATTAGCAAGCATCCGCAACTACTAATGTTCTTTAAGGTAAAACCCAACCATAGCATTAAGATACATTGGTGCCCCTTCAATCCCGGATGCATCAATTTCTATGCTAGGTTGAAGCTTATGTCACTCTTGCCCTCCAACACATAGTCCTATCGACATACAACTAACCCTATGGTGTGATCCACGTGCGCGTTCATATGATGGGCACCAAAGGACAACAACATAACCACAAGAAAATTAAACCAATCATAGCAATTCACCAATTACCGATATTACAACGAAAATCTACTCAGACATCATAGGATGGCAACACATCATTGGATAATAATATGAAGCATAAAGCACCATGTTCACGTAGAGGGTATAGAGGGTTGGAGAGTGGACCACTGTAGATAGATGGGGGAATATGATGGAGATGTTGGTGAAGATGATTGAGGTGTTGGTGTAGATCGCGGTGATGATGATAGTCCCGACGGTGTTCCGGCGCCACCGGGAGAGAGGGGGAGAGAGCCCCCCTTCTTTTTCTTCTTCCTTGACCTTCTCCCTAGATGGGAGAAGGGTTTCCCCTCTGGTCCATTGTCTCCATGGCATGGGAGGGGCGAGAGCCCCTTCCGAGATTGGATCTGTCTCTCTCTATTTCTGCGTTCCAGATTCTTCCCTTTAACCGTTTCTTATATTCTCGGAGATTCGTAACTCCGATTGGATTGAAACTTTGAACACAATTTTTTTTTCCGGATATTAGCTTTCTTGCGGAGAAAGAAGGGCAACAACCACCTTACGGGGTGTCCACGAGGGTCAGGGGCGCGCCCCTTGCCTTGTGGGTCCCTCGAGCATCGTCTCACGTTGATTCCACTTCTCAAAATTCAGATATATTCTAAAAAAAATCTCCGTCCGTTTTTATTACGTTTGGACTCCGTTTGATATGGATTTTGTGCGAAACAAAAAACATGCAACAAACAGGAACTAGCACTAGGCACTGGATCAATATGTTAGTCCCAAAAATAGTATAAAAAGTTGCCAAAAGTATGTAAAAGTTGTAGAATATTGGCATGGAACAATAAAAAATTATAGATACGACGGAGACGTATCAGCATCCCGAAGCTTAATTCCTGCTCGTCCTCGAGTAGGTAAATGATAAAAAAGATAATTTTTGATGTGGAATGCTACCTATCATAATCTTGATCATGTAATTTAATCATGGCATGAATATTAAGACACGAGTGATTCAAAGCAATAGTCTATCATTCGACATAAAAGAATTTAATACTCGGGCATCCCAACAAACAATCATGTCTTTCAAAATATCAATGCTAAGGAACATTATCCCTACAAAATCATATAGTCTTTTATGCTCCCTTTTCTTAACACAAGGTACCCCTCATGCCCATCCCGGTGTCAGCCAAGTAATTGGTTCATACTTTTTAACGCGCTTCAGCTTTTTCAACCCTCACGCAATACATGAGCACAAGCCATGGATATAGCACTACAACTGGAATAGAGTATGATGGTGGAGGTTGTGTGGAGAAGACAAAAAGGAGAAAGTCTCACATTGACGCGGCTAATCAATGGCCATGGAGATGCCCATCAATTGATGTCAATTCGAGGAGTAGGGATTGCCATGCAATGGATGCACTTGGGCTATAAGTGTATGAAAGATCAAACTGAAACTAAGTGGGTGTGCATCCAACTTGCTTGCTCATGAAGACCTCGGGCATTTGAGGAAGCCCATCATCGGAATATACAAGCCAATTTCTATAATGAAAATTCCCACTAGTATATGAAAGTGATAACTAAAGAGACTCTCTATATGAAGAACATGGTGCTACTTTGAAGCACAAGTGTGGTGAAAGGATAGTAGCATTGCCCCTTCTCTATTTTTCTCTATATTGATGATCACCACACTTTATTTACTTACAACTCAATATTACAACTCGATACTAGAACTAAATATGACTCTATATGAATGCCTCTGGCAGTGTACCAGGATGTGCAATGATCTAGCATAGCAAAGATATCAGAAAATGGACAAGCCATGGAAACATCATGCTAGCTTTCTTACGATCATGCAAAGCAATATGACAATGAAGGCTGAAGTCATGTATATGATGATCATGGAATTTACATGGCAATATATCTCGGAATGGCTATGGAAATGCCATAATAGGTAGGTATGGTGGCTGTTTTGAGGAAGATATAAGGAGGCTTATGTGTGATTGAGTGTATTGTATCACGGGGTTTGGATGCACCGGTGAAGTTTGCACCAACTCTCGAGGTGAGAAAGGGCAATGCGCGGTAACGTAGAGGCTAGCAAATTGCGGAAAGGTAAGAGTGCGTATAATCCATGGACTCACATTAGTAATAAAGAACTCATATACTTATTGCAAAAGTTTATTGGCCCTCGAAGCAAAGTACTACTACGGATGCTCCTAGGGGGGAGGTTGGTAGGAGTTAACCATCGTGCGCCCCCGACCTTCACGCAAAGATAAACAATCAAAATACAATGCGCGCCAACTTGGTTCCATAGTTAGGAGACCATACGTGCATGCTTCGGGAATCACAAACCTTAACACCAATATTGTTACTAAACACAACAATTTACTAGAACCTCCCACATATTATCATCTCTATATCGCAAAACTATTGCAAGGAATCAAACATATCATATTCAGTGATCTACAAGTTTTATGTAGTATTTTATGAGTAACCATGTGAATGACCAATTCCTGTCATCTCTCTAAATAGATAGAAGTGAAGCAAGAGAGTTTAATTCTTTCTACAAAATATATGCCCACGCTCTAACAAATATAAGTGAAGCAAAAGAGCATTCTACAAACGGCGGTTTTCTATGTGAAGAGAAACATGCAATCCAAACTTCAAATGATATAAGTGAAAAACATGAAACATTCTATAAAGCCATACTCAAAAGATTTAAGTGAAGTGCAATGAGCATTCTATAAATCAACCATGGACTATCTCATACCATCATGGTGCATAAAATAAAAGTGAAAACTAAATGCAAAAGACGCTCAAAGATTTGCACATATCGCATGAATGAAACGAATCCGAAAACATACCGATACTTGTTGAAGAAAGATGGGATGCCTTCCGGGGCATCCCCAAGCTTAGACGCTTGAGTCAACTTGAATATTTACTTGGGGAGCCTTGGGAATCCCCAAGCTTGAGCTCTTGCCTCTTCTTCTTCTTCTCACATTGAGACATCCTCGATCTTCGAACACTTCATCCACACAAAACTCAACAGAAAGCTCGATAAGATCCGTTAGTATAATAAAGCAAATCACTACTCTAAGTACTATTGCAAATCAATTCATATTTTGTTTTTGAATTGTATCTACTGTAATATAACTTTTCCATGGCTTAATCCACTGATAGAAATCGATAGTTTCATCAAAACAAGCAAACTATGCATCAAAAACAGAATCTAGCTTAAACAGGACAGTCTGTAGGAATCTGAACATTCACCATACTTCTGGTACCCCAAAAATTCTTCCAAAATTAGGAAAAATAAAGAATTTGTATAGAAAGACAGTGCAACAATTTTCAGAACCGTTTGACGTTCCAGTAAAGAAATGTAAAATTGCGCATTATAGCCAAAGTTTCTATCCTGCACCGCACAAACCAACAAGCATTGTAGACATCCTAAAGGCAAACCTTGGCACATTATTTTTATTATATAGTGGAATTGTACAAGGGGATAATTATTTTTGTTGAAAAGTTTCTGTAATCAAGATTCACAAAGTTTCCGTGAGCATGAACAAAGTTCAAGGCTAGCTCCCACTTTAACAATGCTCGTCTTTCTCACTTTTGCTTTTCTTTTTGAAAAAGTTTTGGGTTCCCCTCTTTATTTTTTGTTTTTAAACTTTATGAAAGCACAAAACAGAAATAAATGACTCTGTAGAACTTCCAGGTTGTCTCCCTGGTAGCGCTTTCTTTAAATCCATTAAGCTAGACATATAGTGCTCAAGTAATGGATCCACCCAGATCCCAAGGTATATCAAAGCCAATTTTAATTAACAATGATTTGTAATCTAGTAGTGAGCACAGAATAACATATATCATGTAATGACGAAGTCTAACTCTCTTCCTATGCATCGGCATGTCTTAAAAGAACAATTCATGCACACAAAGTAAAGGCTAATGCATAGTATAAACAGTTTCTTGCAATTTTATCATATTGGAAACATAAAGAGGCGGAGATGTAGTTCCTCTCTCATAATAATTGCAAGTAGGAGCAGCAAGTACATGCGTATCACATTCATCAAAATTATCATGTGCAACGGTAAAAGACAACCCATCAATATAATCCTTAATAAGTGCAAACTTCTCCGACATAGTGTAGTTGGGAGAATTCAAAAAGATAATAGGACTATCATGGGTGGGTGCAATAGCAACAATTTCATGTTTAACATAAGGAACTATAGCAAGTTCATGTCCATAAGCACCATTCGTATTGGCATCTTGGCCACAAGCATAGCAAACATCAAGTTAATCAAAAAGGGATATTTCAAACGAATTAAAGGGATCATAGCAATCATCCTTCGGTAAGCATGAAGGGAAATCAAACAATGTATGAGTTGAAGAGTTACTCTCATTAGAAGGTGGGCACGGGTAGCTAATCTGCTCTTCCTCCTTTTGTTCTTCGCTCTCCTCCTCATCTTTTTCATCCAATGAGCTCACAATTTCATCAATTTCTTCTTCCATAGACTCCTGCAAAATATTAGTCTCTTCTTGGACAGGGGAGACTCTCTCAATAAATTCATTAATATCGGAGTTGAATTCATAATTCTCATAGCAATATTTAAGTATAGTAACATTTTTAGGTCTGTAAATAGCATCATCAAGATTTTCACACTCTTTAAACAAAGATTCAATTTCATAAGCACCCATAAAAGCAACAAATTCTTCTATTTGTTCCACATCATAGTAATCATATATACCATTGGCATAAGAAGGCAAGGTTTTATTATCATTAAATTTACATGAAAAGGGAAGGTGTTGAGCCTTCATCCTAGAGCAACAAGTATAATCATATCTCAAGCATAGTTGCCGAGCATACCATAATAGTTTCCCTTTTTGAGTTAAGCGATAATCCCTAAAGTATTCACGTTGATCCAACGTGTCTCCCATAACATAATTGAATGGGGTTTTCTCAGGATTATTAAAGTAGTACATAATATCTTTCACATAATGAGAATCGAGGGTTTTAGGAGGTTCCCCATCTCCATGAGTATTAAGTGAGCCTATTTTTTTTGGTATTTCGTGTTCCATATCCATAACTAAAGATAGAGAACAACTTATAACAGCAAATAAAATCTACTTAGTGATAAAGCAAACAAGCACACACGAGAATATTCACCCCACGCTATAACTCCCCGGCAATGGTGCCAGAAAAAGGTCTTGACAACCCACAAGTATAGGGGATCAATTGTAGCCTCTTTCGATAAGTAAGAGTGTCGAACCCAACGAGGAGCTAAAGGTAGAACAAATATTCCCTCAAGTTCTATCGACCACCGATACAACTCTATGCACACTTAATGTTTGCTTTACCTAGAACAAGTATGAAACTAGAAGTACTTTATAGGTGTGATAGGATAGGTTTGCAAGAATAAAGAGCATGTAAATAAAACTAGGGGCTGTTTAGGTAAAGAAGCAATAAAGTTAGTATAGCGACTGTGGAAAAGTGGTGGTAAGAGTTGTGAAATTGTGCCTAAGAAATTGACTACTTTACTAGACCGATAGCAAGTTTTATGTGGGAGAGGCCACCGCTAGCACGTCATCCTAGACTTGGAATTCTATGCACTTATGATTGGAACTATTAGCAAGCATCCGCAACTACTAACGTTCATTAAGGTAAAACCCAACCATAGCATTAAGATATATTGGCCCCCCTTCAATCTCGTATGCATCAATTTCTATGCTAGGTTGAAGCTTCTGTCACTCTTGCCCTCCAACACATAGTCCTATCAACATACAACTAACCCTATGGTGTGATCCACGCACGCGCTCATATGATGGGCACCAAAGGACAGCAACATAACCACAAGAAAATCAAACCAATCATAGCAATTCACCAATTACCGATAGGACAACAAAAATCTACTCAGACATCATAGGATGGCAAGTGGCAACACATCATTGGATAATAATATGAAGCATAAAGCACCATGTTCAAGTATAGGGTACAACGGGTTGCGGAGAGTGCACCGCTGTAGATATATGGGGGAAGGTGATGGAGATGTTGGTGAAGATGACGAAGGTGTTGGTGTAGATTGCGGTGATGATGATGGCCCCAGCGGTGTCCCGGCGCCACCGGGGGAGAGGGGGAGAGAGCCCCCCTTCTTCTTCTTCTTCTTCCTTGACCTTCTCCCTAGATGGTAGATGGGTTTCCCCTCTGGTCAATGGTCTCCATCGCGTGGGAGGGGCGAGAGCCCCTCCGAGATTGGATCTGTGTCTCTGTCTCTCTCTATTTCTGCGTTCCAGATTCTGCCCTTTCACCGTTTCTTATATTCCCGGAGATCCCTAACTCCGATTGGATTGAAACTTTGAACACAATTTTTTTTCCGGATATTATCTTTCTTGCGGCGAAAGAAGGGCAACAACCGCCTTACGGGGTGTCCACGAGGGTCAGGGGCGCGCCCAGCCCCCTGGGGCGCGCCCCCTGCCTCGTGGGCCCCTCGAGCATCATCTCGTGTCGATTCCACTTCTCAAAATTCAGATATATTCTAAAAAAATCTCCATCCGTTTTGATCCCGTTTGGACTTCGTTTGATATGGATTTTCGGCAAAACAAAAAACATGCAACAAACAGGAATTGGCACTGGGCACTAGATCAATATGTTAGTCCCAAAAATACTATAAAAAGTTGCCAAAAGTATGTAAAAGTTATAGAATATTGGCATGGAACAATCAAAAATTATAGATACGATGGAGACGTATCACCGAGCGGATTAAGTGTCCGACCCCGCTCCCCGAAAACCCACCCGATCCTTTGTTAATGAAGATGATGGTCCCGGTGCCCTACCAAGCACTGAAAAAGAATGACAAGAAGAAGAAGAAGACCAAGGAGGCCAAAGGCGACCTCCATCCTGAAGAGACTTCGGGCGCCGTGTCCAGAGGAACCGAAGCTCCTTCCTCTCGCGAGGAAGACGAAGACGAGGACCAGGAGGAGGAGGAAGTAGAGAACCCTCCTCCCAAAGGGAAAAAGAGAGCAGCCTCCATAGATCCGAAGGAGGGGCCGTCTAAGAGGGGAAGGATATCCCTCTTCGATGACTCAGATTCGGGCACCGAGGCCGTCCCCAAGCACTGCCCCTGCACCAAGCCCCTTGCCGAATCGTGAGTACCTTCAGATGCCTTGTATACATATAATTTTTTTATGGATTATAAGAACATCCAATTTCATATTCCAATCCGGCTCGCGACATCCTCAAGAATTGTCGTCATCGGGGGTCTTTCGTCGGAGAAGATGGAGAGCGAGACGCCTCAACAAGCTTCCCCGCCTGCTAGGGCGGACGATCCCGAGGTGTCGTCCCTAAGGATTTCTCCGGGCTCCGGAGAAGTGCGGGAGAGGACCAATGCGGCACCGGAGGCTGCCGAGAACATGGGGGCGCAACCCCCATGGAGACCAACCATGGGGGTCCTGGGTCATCCAACCCTCAGCCGGATACTATTCCAGAGACCCAAACGGTTCCAGAATCAGATCGGCAGCCCCCTCTGCAGGAGGGGGAGATGGCGACCTCTACGAATGCAGAGGCACCGAACAAGCTGATGGATGCACTGCAAGGTGCATCCGTCTTGGAGGAGCACCGTACCTTAATGGGTACGGTGGTTAAAAAAGTTCAGTCCGCTAAGAGCGGACTGGATGAAGCCTTCATGAGCCTACTAACAGGATTCGAGGTATGCAATGTAATGTCTTTTAGCCGCTTTCCATAAAAAATCTGCCTATATATAGATAGTAGCCCCTGAGACTCTGGTTGGCCAATGAAGGAGGGAGAGCAGAGGGTCTATAGGTATCCGCAGTAAATAACATACTTGGCCTTTTTGATAAAAATCAGGCTTCACTGTTAGCGGCGACCGCTCAGGACGCTGAAGTTTCCGATCTGAAGCGGAAACTGCAGCTGGTCGATGAGGACAATATCGGGATTAACAAGCGGCTCGACGAAGCGCAAGGTATGTTTCAAGTGCTCAGTATTCTATTGAATTAGTTTGTAAATGCTTAAGTGAAGCTCACGCGCTACTATATGCATAATTGTAGATGGCGCTGCTGAGGTCGAGACCCTTAGTAGTGACCTTGCTCGCGCGAAGGAGCAGGCAAGGGTGAGCGATGCAGCCGCTGAGAAAGCGGCTGCCGATTTGAAGGATGAACATGCCACCCGGTGCCAGTTCGAGGTACGCATATACAAGAGCAGGAGCTCAAGGACACAACTCGCAAGTGCGAGCTCCTCAAGGAGGGGAATAAAGCGAAGGTGACCAAACTCGCCAAGGCCCTTCAGGACACCCAAGAGGCGAGGTCCTAATCCCGTGCGGCTCACAAGGAGCTCTGACAGGCCGGACAGATAGCGGCTGGTAATTAAGCTCTTTCTTTTACAGTCTAAGTTTGGTGATCAAAGGTATGCCTTACTCAGTCGACTATGGAGTTCTCCAGACTCCTTTGCAGATCTACCGAAGAGCGCCACTGGCGCAACGCAATTCTACCGGGCCCAAGAGGGGCATGTGATGGAGAAGCTGTTCTGGTCGCAATATGCGACGCATGAGCGTTCAACGCTGCTGAACAACCAGATGGCGCAGTGGGCCGAGTTGCACAAGAAGCCCGGAGCGGCCATGAAGGAGGTTATACTCCGGCTGTGGCCGGCTGAACCCGTTCCGAGCAGTTATTTTGGCCTAGTGCGGTGACTCATAATTGCTGTGCCCGGAATTGATGCCATCAAACGGTCGATGTGCATAGAAGGTGCACACAGGGCTGCTACGTCTTGAGCTTGCGTTGGTTTTCCTTGAAGATGAAAGGGTGATGCAGCACAGTAGCGTAAGTATTTCCCTCAGTTTTTGAGAACCAAGGTATCAATCTAGTAGGAGGCTCCTCACAAGTCCCACGAACCTACACAAACAAACAAAGAACTCGCAACCAACGCAATAAAGGGGTTGTCAATCCATTCACGGCCACTTGCGAAAGTGAGATATGATAGATATAATATGATAAGATAAATATATTTTTGGTATTTTTATGATATAGATTGGAAAAGTAAAGATGCAAATAAAAGTAGATAGAAAGCTTATATGATAAAAGATAGACCCCGGGGCCATAGGTTTCACTAAAGGTTTCTCTCAAGATAGCATAAGTATTACGGTGGGTGAACAAATTACTGTCGAGCAATTGATAGAAAAGCGAATAATTATGAGATTATCTAGGTATGATCATGTATATAGGCATCACATCCGTGACAAGTAGACCGACTCCTGCCTGCATCTACTACTATTACTCCACACATCGACCGCTATCCAGCATGCATCTAGAGTATTAAGTTCATAAGAATAGAGTAACACTTTAAGAAAGATGACATGATGTAGAGGGATAAACTCATGCAATATGATATAAACCCCATCTTTTTATCCTCGATGGCAACAATACAATACGCGCCTTGCTGCCCCTGCTGTCACTGGGAAAGGACACCACAAGATTGAACCCAAAGCTAAGCACTTCTCCCATGGCAAGAAAGATCAATCTAGTAGGCCAAACCAATCCGATAATTCGAACAGACTTGCAAAGATAACTCAATCATACATAAAAGAATTCAGAGGAGATTCAAATATTTCTCATAGATAAACTTGATCATAAACCCACAATTCATCGGATCTCGACAAACACACCGCAAAAAGAGTTACATCAAATAGATCTCCACAAGAGAGGGGGAGAACATGGTATTGAGATCACGCTCCCAAAGGTTTCATTCCGTTTGGACTCCGTTTGATATTCCTTTTCTTCGAAACATTGAAATAGGCAAAAAAACAGCAATACGGGATGGGCCTCCGATTAGTAGGTTAGTCCCAAAAATGATATAAATGTGTAAAATAAGGCCCATAAACATCCAAAATAGGTAATATAATAGCATGGAACAATCAAAAATTATAGATACATTGGTGATGTATCAAGCATCCCCAAGCTTAATTCCTGCTCGTCCTCGAGTAGGTAAATGATAAAAACAAATTTTTTGATGTGGAATGCTACCTAGCATAATTCTCAATGTATTTCTCTTTATTGTGGCATGAATGTTCAGATCCAAATGATTCAAAATAAAAGTTCATATTGACATAAGAAACAATAATACTTCAAGCATACTAATAAAAGTAATCATGTCTTCTCAAAATATCATGGCTAAAGAAAGTTCATCCCTACAAAATCATATAGTTAGGCTATGCTTCATTTTCATCACACAAAATACTCCCATCAAGCACAACCCCGGTTTCAGCCAAGCAATTGTTTCATACTCTAGCAATCTCAAACTTTTTTTCAACTTTCACGCAATACATGAGCGTGAGCCATGGATATATCACTATGGGTGGAATAGAATAATGATGGGGATTGTGTGGAGAAGACAAAAAAGGAGAAAGTCTCACATTGACGAGGATAATCAACGAGCAATGGAGATGCCCATCAATTGATGTCAACATGAGGAGTAGGGATTGCCATGCAACGGTTGCACTAGAGCTATAAATGTATGAAAGCTCAACAAAAGAAACTAGTGGGTGTGTGTCAGGACCCCGATCCTATGCCACACCGACCTAGCATGTAACACCTCATATCACTTTGCGGCCTCACGCACGGTATTCCCACGGGTGTCGCCTTACCAGGCCCGGGACCGTTTGCGCCTTTTGGCTCACGTATATGATAGTGTTGCTAGCATCCATATGACAAAGAATCCGGGCTGACATGGCTAGTCGTAAACCCAAAGTGTCACTAACTTACAGGGACAGGCATACATGACCCAGCAACGAACGTGTCGGTCATGAGCGAGTGAATCCGGGCTGTAGCAACTGGGCTAGCAGGACTCCAGAGAATCCGGGCTGTAGCAGGCTAACAGGACTCCGATAGACACCGCGTGACATTTCCCCGAAGGGACAGACACAGGAACGAAGAAGGACACATGCCGGCCAACCTAAGTGTTTCGGAGCAGTAGCAAGCTAACAGGGCTCAGTGGAAGCACTAGGAGACATTTCCCGGCAAGAGAGGCTACCAAGGATAAACAACTAGATAGTCAGATCCCACACATACCAAGCATTTCAATAACATGCACACAATATGCTCGATATGTGCAAATACAACATGGCATCACAACATGACTCTACGACTCAAGTATTTTATTCAATAGGCTCCGAGGAGCGAGATATTACAAACATGGGTCTCATGACCCAACATTCAGAACATACAAGTCAAAGCACACGCGGAAGCTTAACATGTCAGAGTACAGACATGTATAAATTAAAAAGGCTGAGAAGCCTGACTATCTACAAGATCCTGCCGAGGGCACAAGATCATAGTTGAGGTAACAAGCTAAACGTCGAAGTCCAAGGGGAACTACTAGTGAGACTGAAGTCTCTCTGCAAAACATAAAATAGGCAAACGTGAGTACAAATGTACCCAGCAAGACTTACATCAGAACTAACTACATATGCATCATTATCAATCAAGGGGATGGTGGGGTTTAACTGCAGCAAGCCAGCTTTGACTCAGTGGCTATCCTGAACTACGACTGCAAGTAACTCTTTTGAGGTGGCGCACACGAGTCCACATATTCACCATATCAATACACCACTATGGATCCGCTCCCGTCTCCCTACGAGAACGCCATCCATAGCACTCACGCTTATCTTGCGCATTTTAAAGTATCCACTTTCACTTGTCTATGAACTGTTATAGGCAACCCATAAGTCCTTTACCGCGGACATGACTATTCGAATAGATGATGTTAACCCTGCAGGGGTGTACTTCTTCATACATGTTTCCACCACTTAGCATATGCACACGACATGTGCTCGGCAGACTTCAAGCGAAAGACGACGTGGGTGTAGACCACGACCTACCTAAACACTCAAGTCTCTAGTCTAGGTTTATCGCCTATTCAGGTTTCATCCGCAGGGAGTCCGGCCGAAGTTTCCACATACGGCCCCGAACGATGTGTGCAGGGTTCCCGAGAGACCAAACGGGCGCCCGGTACACCGTGCCACGTGCCTACCGCATCACAGCCCACCCCTCGGGTCAGCGCTTCCCACGGCCTCCAGCATACTACAAACACCAGAAACTACTTGCAACTCCTAGACAGAGGACAAGGGTGATTAAGAAGTCGAGCGGGGTCATATTTCAGGGCCCAATGCATGGTAGTAACTGTTTCATGGATCACAAACACATAACTCAGTTCCTGAGGATGGCTTCAATGAGATAACCCACCATGTACTCCTACATGGCCTCTCACCGCTACCTTTACCAAATTGTATTCACACACTTAGCTCACACACAGTTGGACATGTTTACACACCTCCGATTCATCCCCGATGAATCAGACCTGACTAAACTCTAAGAAGTAACAGGCATGACAAACAAGCATGAATGAGTTGGCACATCAGGGCTCAAACAACTCCTACTCATGCTAGTGGGTTTCATCTATTTACTGTGGCAATGACAGGTCATGCAGAGGATAAAGGGGTTCAGCTACCGCAGCAAGTAACAGATGAATCATTGTTGTCCTAATGCAGTAAAAGAGAGCAGGAGCGAGAGAGTAGGATTGTATCAGAATGAACACGGGGTTTTTGCTTGCTTGGCACTTCTGAAGATAGTATAGCTCTTCATCGGTGTCATCGATCTTATCATCGGTATCACGTCTATCGAGAGGGGACAAATACCGGCAATACAGAAGGAAACACAATCAATGCAATGCACAATATGATGCATGATCATGACATGGCAATATGCTGTTGATTGGCCTAATGCAACTAGCAACAAGTTAAATGGAGTGGGTTTGAACACTAGGTTCAAATTCAAACTCCATATGTGCTTTCTTAAATGCCAATTAATTGAATTGTCCTAAACATCAACTTTCAGTTGTTCCAACATGCATGAAAATGGTACAGATGGATAGATTGCATTTTTCTGATAATTTTTCATATATAAAGTATTTCATTTGGAGTTACGGTTGATTTTCTATGATTTTAGAAGTTTTGGCTATTTTTTGGAATTTCCTGTATAAGAATAATTCCAGTAAATAAATTACTGCATCAGCACTACGTCACTATGATGTCAGCAGGTCAACATGGGCAGTCCAGGTCAAACCTGACTAGTGGGTCCCACGTGTCAGTGTAATTAGTTTAACTAAATTCAATTAGTACGAATCCTGGATTAGTTAGCCGGCTGGGCCCCACCTGTCGTTGACCCAGGGGGTCAAACTGGGCCTACCCGTGGTCAAATGAGGTCATCAGGGTCAAACTCGCTGTGTTTAGCCGCCGGCGAGGCCAAACACGGCAGTGCAGGTGCGGGTTTCACCTACAGTGCACCGTTCGAGGAGCCGTTGGGCTTTATGGATAGCTGGGAGCGAGCCGCGGCGGGTGGTGCAGGTGGTTGGGCTCGGGGTCGCCAGAAATGGCGCTGGCGACGAGTTTGGCGGCGGCCGGAGTTCGGGTGAGATCAGAATCGTTGCTAGGAGGCACGACGAGGCACGTGGGGTGGTGCATTGTGCTCCTGGGGGTGCAGTAAGGTTGGTGGACAAGGTGGCGCAGCCGTTGAGTGGCCGGAGCCTCATCAGCGATGAGCTCCGTGGCGGCGCGTGCGGGTGAGCTCGGTGCAGTCGCTACGGGGCTCGATAGGGAGAATGGAGAGGATGGAGAGGTAGCTAGGCTCACGGCGGTTGAGACGGAGTTGACGGCGAGGTCGGGGACGAACTGCTGCGACAACGATGGTGAAGGGGATCTCCAGCGGTGGCGGAGTCGGGCGAGATCGATGCAGTGGCTTCGGGGCACACGAGCGCTCGGGGCTCGGCCTGCTCGACGGAGAAGACGATGGCAGAGCTCGTGGACATGGTCGGGCGGCACAGAGACGGCGGTGGCTGCGGCTACAACGGCGGCGTGGCTGCGGCAGCGTCGGCCATGGCGGAGGGGAGTGAGGGAGAGAGACAGGGGAAGAGTGGACGTGTCTAGGGGGTCAGGGCGTGACATGGAGGTCGTCCAGGATAGCAGACCGGCGAGGGGAGGAAGCAGGGTGGCGGGCAGCTGCGTGGCGTGCGCTGGTGCCGGCGTCGAGCACCTGCCTGCCTGCCTGGCCAAGTCAAGCAGCTCGCTGGAGCGGCTGCTAGGCTGGGCTGGCTAGGTGGGCCTGGTGTTGGGCTGCCAAGTAAGGTTCCTATCTCTCTCCTTTCTAATATTTTCTGTTTTCTATTTTCTACAATTGTTTTGGCTTTATTAAAAATGCCAAAGCATTTTCAAAAATCCTGAAAATATTTGTGGGCACTGTTTGGATTATTTCCAGCAGCCCTTATTTACCTTCAAGATTATTTGGACATTTAAAATTATTTATAGCATTTAATGTCCAAGAACAAATACTGTATGATTTAATTCAATAATCCAGAATGGCCTAGAAAAATGTGCACCATTTTTGGGAGAGGTTCTAGACCAATTCAAAAATGATGAACTTTTATGAAGGGCATTTTGGGTTCATTGAAATGTTTTTTATTTGAGCCTATTTGAATTCATTTGGTGCTAGGGTTTAAACAATCCCCATTTCAAGTTTCTTTAAATTTAAACATGACACATGGATGCTTATGCAGAGTCAGGCAAGGACTAAGCTAGGGCTGTGACAACTCACCCCCACTAAACAAGAATCTTGTCCCGAGATTCAAGACGTGAGGTAAGAAGACAAAGGGGACACTAAGTATCACAAACTTCATGATCCAACTGTCTTCTCGAGGTTGTTGATTTGTCGACTCAAATTGATCTTGACGTCCTTGCTTTCGAGATCTTCAACCAACACGAGGACAAAAGAGCGAAAGATGTCCACATGGATGGATCATCTTAATGATCACAAGATCAACTCCCGAAATGAGACATAGAAACATCTCTTGAGCTGAGGTACGGAGCATTCATCTAGAGGGATGGAGTGGAACAGATGTCGAAGGTTCACTAGGTAGACAACAATTCTACACTTAAGAAGGTGGTAATCGGTTGTCAACATAGCGAGGAGTTGAGTTGCCATGATACCACAACAAGACACCTTAGGGATGGTGACTCGTAGATATATCGCCTTAAGTGGCAAAAAGAATTACCTTTGATTCAGAGATCATTGAAACTCTTTATACCAGCCTAAGGCAAATCACAATCGATCATTTGAAGGAGTCCGAAAGAATGACATTCTCGGATTAGAATGGATGATGTGGATTACCTTGTTGAAGACAAGGCAATGGATTATTTTGCTTATCGTCGGAGATGGATGGGACTCAAGGTAGGATGGCACAATGATGGTGCGAGCTGGGAACAAAACACAAATGCTGGGAATGATTCTAGTAACTAGGGAGAGGCTCAACAGTAGAGAGTGAGTCCACTATTGAAAATTTATAGCATAACCAAGGAAACTGGAAGCAATCCCAGTTGGTGCCGATGATAACACCTAGAGCTTGTGCGTGCTCTCAAGAACTTGAGCATTTGCATAATCATCAAGGTTTTACCAATATCCGTGTCAAGGATCCCGGCAACACAACATACTACCATGATGAATAGCGATGGACGATGCAGCTGCAAAGGAAGATAACACTTTCTCAGATTTCACCTTAGTGAGACCAAGGGGACAAAATCTGGATGATCGACCGAGAGACATTTAGCACTCCGCTTCTAATGTTCTCCTTGATGTACTAGCATATCCCATTCATAGATATGGTTTGATATCTAGAACATCAAGTAAAGCTCGGACTTTGGGAGCACAAAAATCCATAAGGGACAACTAAGGAGTAAATCCTACGAGATCCCTATGGGGAGGCAGCCAACTTTCTCAATCAATACACTACAATAACATGTCTTCTGGTTGGGTGTGTTGGCCACACCATTCTCTTTACCGGGTTACAAAGAGACCAATATTGTAGTTCTTGGGAAATGTTCCAATCATCATATCTACCTGAGATTCAGATCTGGTTGGTGTCAGAATATTCCAGACTCATCAAGTCTAGAAAGAAAAATGAAAGTTTGCAACACAACTCGACGAGATGACGTTGCGAGATTCTCGGGGAATGAGCTACGATAGCAAGCTCCAAAACATGAGCTGGTTCTGCTACAACATGTGAACACGTTGTCCGAGACAAGCATGACCACATAGTAGTCTTATAATAAAACACTACCGAGTTCAGGAGGGAACCATCATCGAGGATATCGAAGTCCTTGCATAAGTCTTGCTCTTAAGAAGGAACTTCTTCTCCTTGAACAAATCAAACAGTGGCTTGGCATGCTACAAAATACATATGGAGTGGAGGTAATTAATCTACCAAACCAAAGTATACTTTGCACATGTGTGACTAACTTGGGATGATTTCAAGGAAGCAACATTGATTCACGGCGGCAACTTGCATCAAATGCACATGAATTAGAGGAAGTCACTTCTTCCATCCATGCATATGCTTCATGAGCTAGCATGAAGAAATGCTTTCAAAAGTTTCCAATACTAGCTTAATGTTCAACAAGATTATGGAGAAGATAAGGATGTTATCGATGGGCTCAACAACAATTCATCCTGGTTTCCATATAAATGGAATTCCACAATTATGTGAACATGGTGATAGCATTGGTCAGACCAAAAGATATAATGGAGTATGCTCGAGGAGGAACCACGAGTAAGACAACATTACGAACATTGTTGGTTCTGATTTGATTTGAGAATAACCCACACTCAAACCAAAGTTTTGATAAGATAATAGGTCCAACAACTAATCACAAGTACCAATCGATGAAAATACCATCTTTCTTCAACACACATATACAAAGAGTTATCCCTTTGGAATGTACTAAGTTGGATAAAGCTTCCATCTTCCAACTCTCCAAGTTTTTGTTCAGCTTAACCAACTAGCTCAGGGGTACCCAACAAAGACTCTTGGAGAAGGGGTGGTTTACAGGAATAAACCAACTTGATCACGAACTCAACATAGCGGTCAGGTGACGACCTGGTGATACTTCTGAGAAGATATTCAGAAAACCACCAACCACCGATATGTTACTAAGCTTGAGAACAATCTTGCTTTTCAGGGCAAGACGATATGATCAAATGAGTGAGGGTTCGAAATAATCCTAACTCACTGACCAAAAAGTGTACCAGAAATAAGGACTAGGTAGCACAATCAACCTTAGGGTGACGATTCAATAATCAACACGCTAGAATGAGGTTATTTAGTAATCAACCTTAGGGGTATAGATTTCACACATCACGATTCACTTGTCAGCATTCCGGTTGCGACAACACGGAACCAGGGAATGAACAATGATGGCGAGAAGTATCACTACGTTAAGGATTCATAAGAGAAGGTGCAATCCTCATGACATTCCTGACATGAAGTGGGTAATACTTCAGGGTAGAACAGAGCAAAAGCTAGATTAGTATTTGATCTATGGAACACAACTGCTTTGACCCAATCCTGGAAATGGATAAGGTTCTGGAGTTTGTTTCTCCTGGTCATTCCGGAAAAGAATGGCTTGATGGACCACAAGAGTAATAGTTATCGATGAACACGAGTGCACGACTACTCTTGACTATCAATTGATAGACGAGGGTCAGAATACAACTAAAGAGAGACAACTCAAAAGAACGTACGATTTTCTAAGTTGTGGATGCATAGATCAGTATGTCCAACAAGTTTAACATGTTTCTTCCGGATAACCCATGCAGAAAGGTAGAACTGGCAGAGTCACAATATAGAATGGATAACTCGTCGAGAGCACTCTTGCTGTGATCTTTTGATCCAACAAACTTCTACCATAAGTGGTTCATAGTATTTGGAAGAAGGAAATACCACGGACCTTGAGGACTAATGCAAAGGTTACTAATAACCTAAAGGAACGAGCAACACTATCAACATGAAGTAAGTAGGGTGAATCTCGGGTTCAAAACCCAAGGAGTAGAATACCTACTACTAAGTGGCATCACGGGATGCTTTTGGGAATAAAGGCCAGAATCATCACACTTGTACACAAATCATGGCTAGTTTACTAGATGATCCACTAGGACACCTAGGGTCATAATAATAACTCCAACATATATGTCGAGGTAATAGAATACCTCAACTCAGCAATTAGTGTGATTAATCTGGGCCAAAGGAACATCAAAACCAGAGGGAAAGGATTTGCAAGTGCATCAGATTGTTTAGAAACCTGGGATGACTCGGACAGCATAATGGCTGTTTGAGACATGCTACAAAAAATGGTGGCAGAACCACTCAGAGGCACAATATCAAGGTTTCGAGATCAACAGTTAACATGCAGAGGTAGAAACTGAACTGAGGCTTAAATCAAACAATCTTATGAGTCTACTGATTAGTAACACGTGATCCTGATAGAAAGAAGAGAAAGCCTAGTTCCTTAACCCCGCAGGAAAGATAAGATGACTCAGATCAGAAGGGCATAAGGTATAAGGAGTAAAAAGAGCCTTACATTCCATCCCACAATCAATTCCCCTACGTCTAACTAAAGCATTTCTAGACTCAACTTCGACCAGTTTGGCTTGGTAATCCTACAGGCAGTCAAGCTCTGATACCAAAGCTGTCAGGACCCCGATGCTATACCACACCGACCTAGCATGTAACACCTCATATCACTTTGCGGCCTCACGCACGGTATTCCCATGGGTGTTGCCTTACCAGGCCCAGGACCGTTTGCGCCTTTTGGATCACGTATATGATAGTGTCGCTAGCATCCATATGACAAAGAACCCGGGCTGACATGGCTAGTCGTAAACCCAAAGTGGCACTAACTTACAGGGACATGCATACATGACCCATCAACGAACGTGTCGGTCATCAGCGAGTGAATCCGGGCTGTAGCAACTGGGCTAGCAGGACTCCGGAGAATCCGGGCTATAGCAGGCTAACAGGACTCCGGTAGACACCGCGTGACATTTCCCCGAAGGGACAGACACATGAACGAAGAAGGACACATGCCGGCCAACCTAAGTGTTCCAGAGCAGTAGCAAGCTACCAGGGCTCAGTGGAAGCACTAGGAGACATTTCCCGGTAAGAGAGGCTACCAAGGATAAACAACTAGATAGTCAGATCCCACACATACCAAGCCTTTCGATAACATACACACAATATGATCGATATGTGCAAATACAACATGGCATCACAACATGACTCTACGACTCAAGTATTTTATTCAATAGGCTCCGAGGAGCGAGATATTACAAACATGGGTCTCATGACCCAACATTCAGAACATACAAGTCAAAGCACACGCGGAAGCTTAACATGTCTGAGTACAGACATGTATAAATGAAAAAGGCTGAGAAGCCTGACTATCTACAAGATCCTGCCGAGGGCACAAGATCATAGCTGAGGTAACAAGCTAAACATCGAAGTCCAAGGGGAACTACTAGTGAGACTGAAGTCTCTCTGCAAAACATAAAATAGGCAAACGTGAGTACAAATGTACCCAGCAAGACTTACATCAGAACTAACTACATATGCATCATTATCAATCAAGGGGATGGTGGGGTTTAACTGCAGCAAGCCAGCTTTGACTCAGTGGCTATCCTGAACTACGACTGCAAGTAACTCTTTTGAGGTGGCACACACGAGTCCACATATTCACCATATCAATACACCACTATGGATCCGCTCCCGTCTCCCTACCAGAACGCCATCCATAGCACTCACACTTATCTTGCGCATTTTAAAGTATCCACTTTCACTTGTCTATGAACTGTTATAGGCAACCCAAAAGTCCTTTACCGCGGACATGACTATTCGAATAGATGATGTTAACCCTGCAGGGGTGTACTTCTTCATACATGTTTCCACCACTTAACATATGCACACGACATGTGCTCGGCAGACTTCAAGCGAAAGACGACGTGGGTGTAGACCACGACCTACCTAAACACTCAAGTCTCTAGTCCAGGTTTATCGCCTATTCAGGTTCCATCCGCAGGGAGTCCGGCCGAAGTTTCCACATACGGCCCCGAACGATGTGTGCAGGGTTCCCGAGAGACCAAACGGGCGCCCGGTACACCGTGCCACGTGCCTACCGCATCACAGCCCACCCCTCGGGTCAGCGCTTCCCACGGCCTCCAGCATACTACAAACACCAGAAACTACTTGCAACTCCTAGACAGAGGACAAGGGTGATTAAGAAGTCGAGCGGGGTCATATTTCAGGGCCCAATGCATGGTAGTAACTGTTTCATGGATCACAAACACATAACTCAGTTCCTGAGGACGGCTTCAATGAGACAACCCACCATGTACTCCTACATGGCCTCTCACCGCTAGCTTTACCAAATCGTGTTCACACACTTAGCTCACACACAGTTGGACATGTTTACACACCTCTGATTCATCCCCGATGAATCAGACCTGACTAGACTCTAAGCAGTAACAGGCATGACAAACAAGCATGAATGAGTTGGCACATCAGGGCTCAAACAACTCCTACTCATGCTAGTGGGTTTCATCTATTTACTGTGGCAATGACAGGTCATGCAGAGGATAAAGGGGTTCAGCTACCGCAGCAAGTAACAGATGAATCATTGTTGTCCTAATGCAGTAAAAGAGAGCAGGAGCGAGAGAGTAGGATTGTATCGGAATGAACAAGGGGTTTTTGCTTGCCTGGCACTTCTGAAGATAGTATAGCTCTTCATCGGTGTCATCGATCTTATCGTCGGTATCACGTCTATCGAGAGGGGACACATACCGTTAACACAGAAGGAAACACAATCAATGCAATGCACAATATGATGCATGATCATGACATGGGAATATGTTGTTGATTGGCCTAATGCAACTAGCAACAAGTTAAATGGAGTGGGTTTGAACACTAGGTTCAAATTCAAACTCCATATGTGCTTTCTTAAATGCCAATTAATTGAATTGTCCTAAACAGCAACTTTAAGTTGTTCGAACATGCATGAAAATGGTACAGATGGATAGATTGCATTTTTCTGATAATTTTTCATATATAAAGTATTTCATTTGGAGTTACGGTTGATTTTCTATGATTTTTAGAAGTTTTAGCTATTTTCTGGAATTTCTTGTATAAGAATAATTCCAGTAAATAAATTACTACGTCATCACTACATCACTGTGTTGTCGGCAGGTCAACGGGTGCGGTCCAGGTCAAACCTGACTAGTGGGTCCCACGTGTTAGTGTAATTAGTTTAACTAAATTCAATTAGTACTAATCCTGGATTAGTTAGCCGGCTGGGCTCCACCTGTCATTGACCCAGGGGGTCAAACTGGGACCACCCGTGGTCAAATCAGGTCATCGGGGTCAAACTCGCCGGTGTTTAGCCGCCGGCGAGGCCAAACGCAGCGGTGCAGGTGCGGGTTTCACCTACAGGGCACCGTTCGAGGCGCCATTGGGCTCTATGGATAGCTGGGAGCGAGCCGCATCGGGTGGTGCAGGTGGTTGGGCTCGGGGTCATCGGAAACAGCGCTGGCGACGAGTTTGGCGGCGGACGGAGCTCGGGTGAGCTCGGAATTGTTGCTAGGAGGAACAGCGAGGCATGTGGGGTGGTGCGTTGTGCTCCTGCGGGTGCAGTAAGGTTGGTGGACAAGGTGGCGCGGCCGTTGAGTGGCCGGAGCCTCGTCGGCGACGAGCTCCGCGACGACGCGTGCGGGTGAGCTCGGTGCAGTCGCTATGGGGCTCGAGAGGGAGAACAGAGAGGATGGAGAGGTAGCTAGGCTCACGGCGGTTGCGACGGAGTTGACTGCGAGGTCGGGGATGAACTGCTGCGACGACGGCGGCGAAGGGGATCTTCGGCGGTGGCGGAGTCGAGCGAGGTCGATGCAGTGGCTTCGGGGCATGCGAGCGCTCGGGGCTCGGCCTGATCGACGGAGAAGACGATGGCGGAGCTCGTGGACACGGTTGGGCGGCACGAATACAGCGGTGGCTGCGGCTACGATGGCGGCGTGGCTGCGGCAACATCGGCCGTGGCGGAGGGGAGCAAGGGAGAGAGGCAGGGGAAGAGTGGACGTGTCCAGGGGGGTTGGGGCGCGACGTGGAAGTCGTCCAGGCCAGCAGAGCGGCAAGGGGAGGAAGCAGGGCGGCGGGTAGCTGCGTGGCGCGCGCTGTTGCCGGCGTCGAGCACCTGCTTGCCTGCCTGGCCAAGTCAAGCAGCTCGCTGGAGCGACTGCTGGGCTGGGCTGGCTAGGTGGGCCTGGTCTTGGGCTGCCAGGTAAGGTTCCTCTCTCTCTCCTTTCTAATATTTTCTGTTTTCTATTTTCTACAATTGTTTTGGCTTTATTAAAAATGCCAGAGCATTTTCAAAAATCCTGAAAATATTTGTGGGCACTGTTTGGATTATTTCCAGCAGCCCACATTTACCTTCAAGATTATTTGGACATTTAAAATTATTTATAGCATTTAAATGTCCAAGAACAAATACTATATGATTTAATCAATAATCCAAGATGGCCTAGAAAAATGTGCACCATTTTTGGGATTGGTTCTTGACCAATTCAAAAATGATGAACTTTTATGAAGGGCATTTTGGGTTCATTGAAATGTTTTTTATTTGAGCCTATTTGAATTCATTTGGTGCTAGGGTTTAAACAATCCCCATTTCAAGTTTCTTTAAATTTAAACATGATGCATGGATGCTTATGCAGAGTCAGGCAAGGACTAAGCTAGGGCTGTGACAGTGTGCATCCAACTTGCTTGCTCACGAAGACCTAGGGCATTTGAGGAAGCCCATCGTAGGAATATACAAGGCAAGTTCTATAATGAAAAATTCCCACTAGTATATGAAAGTGACAACATATGAGACTCGCTATATGAAGAACATGGTGCTACTTTGAAGCACAAGTGTAGAAAAGAGATAGTAACATTGCCCCCTTTTTTATTTTTTTCTTTTTTTTCTTTGGCCTTCATTTTTTTCTTTTTGGCCTTTCCTTTTTTTCTTTCGCCTTTTTTTCTTTTCTTTTAGCCTTTTTATTCTTAGGGACAATGCTCTAATAATGATGATCATCACACTTTTATATATTTACAACTCATGGATTACAACCTCTGTTGGAAAAGGCAGTGCCTACGAGGCGCTTAGGCACGCCTAGGCGCAATGGAAAAACGCCTTGCCTAGGGCAAAAATGGAGGTCTGGGCAGGGCAAGCAAGGAATTGCCTACCCAAGCAAGAAATCATGCCACATACTGCACTGATATGTCAAATGGGTTATATTCCAATGGCAGTAGATGGTAATTAACTTATTTATATGCCCTAAACTAATATCAACACCCATATAATAATCACAAGTACACTATGAGTAAAAACTATATTACCACCTAGGCCGCGCCTAGGGCGCTTAGGCACTGCCTAGACACTATGCAAAGGCCAACCACCTCGCTTACGCCTACCGCTTTTTCCAACCTTGATTACAACTCGAAACTAGAACAAGATATGACTCTATATGAATGCCTCCAGCGGTGTACCGGGATGGGCAATGAATCAAGAGTGACATGTATGAAAATTTATGCATGGTGGCTTTGCCACAAATACGATGTCAACTACATGATCATGCAATGGCAATATGACAAAAGTAATGTATGCCATGATGATGAACGAAACGGTGGAAAGTTGCATGGCAATATATCTCGGAATGGCTATGGAAATGCCATAATAGGTAGGTGGCTGTTTTAAGGAAGATATAAGGATGTTTATGTGTGATAGAGCGTATCGTATCACGGGGTTTGGATGCACCGGCAAAGTTTGCACCAACTCTCAAGGTGAGAAAGGGCAATGCACGACACCGAAGAGGCTAGCAATGATGGAAGGTGAGAGTGCGTATAATCCATGGACTCAACATTAGTCATAAAGAACTCATATACTTATTGCAAAAATCTACAAGTCATCAAAAACCAAGCATTACACGCATGCTCCTAGGGGGGAGGTTGGTAGGAGTTAACCATCGCGCGCCCTGATACGTCTCCAACGTATCTATAATTTTTGATTGTTCCATGCTATTATATTACCTGTTTTGGATGTTTATGGGCTTTATTTTACACATTATTATCATTTTTGGGACTAACCTACTAACCGGAGGCCCAGCCCGTATTGCTGTTTTTTTGCCTATTTCAGTATTTCGAAGAAAAGGAATATCAAACGGAGTCCAAATGGAATGAAACCTTCAGGAGCGTGATTTTTGGAACGAACATGATCCATAGGACTTGGAGTGCAAGTCAAGAAGCAGCCAGGCGGCCACGAGAGGGTAGGGCACGCCCCCTGTCTCGTGGGCCCCTCGGGCGGCCACTGACCTAATTCTTCCTCCTATATAAGCCTACATACCTCGAAAACATCCATGGAGCAGCCAAAGAAATATTTCCGCCACCGTAACCTTCTGTATCCGCGAGATCCCATCTTGGAGCCGTCGCCGGCGTTCTGCCGGAGGGGGATTCCACCATGGAGGGCTTCTACATCAACACCATAGCCCTTCCGATGAGTTGTGAGTAGTTTACCACAGACCTTCGGGTCCATAGTTATTATCTAGATGGATTCTTCTCTCTTTTTGGATCTCAATACAATGTTCTCCCCCTCTCTTGTGGAGATCTATTCGATGTAATCTCTTTTCATGGTGTGTTTGTCAAGATCCGATGAATTGTGTGTTTATGATGAAGTTTATCTATGGATAATAATTGAATCTTCTCTGAATTCTTTTATATGATTGAGTTATCTTTGCAAGTCTCTTCAAATTATCAGTTTGGTTTGGCCTACTAGATTGATCTTTCTTGCCATGGGAGAAGTGCTTAGCTTTGGGTTCAATCTTGCGGTGTTCTTACCCAGTGACACAAAGGGTTGCAAGACACATATTGTATTGTTTTCATCAAGGATAAAAAGATGGGGTTTATATCATATTGCTTGAGTTTATCCCTCTACATCATGTCATCTTGCTGAATGCGTTACTCTGTTCTTATGAACTTAATACTCTAGGTGCATGCTGGATAGCGGTTGATGTGTGGAGTAATAGTAGTAGATGCAGGCAGGAGTCAGTCTACTTGTTGCGGACGTGATGCCTATATACATGATCATGCCTAGATAATCTCATAATTATTCGCTTTTCTATCAATTGCTCGAAAGTAATTTGTTCACCCACCGTAATACTTATGGCTATCTTGAGAGAAGCCACTAGTGAAACCTATGGCCCCCGGGTCTATCTCTTATCATATTTGCTCCCAATCTACTTTTATTTGCATCTTTTATTTTCTGCATCTATATTATAAAATACCAAAAATATATTTATCTTATCTTATTATCTCTATTAGATCTCACTTTCGCAAATGACCGTGAAGGGATTGACAACCCTTTTATTGTGTTGGTTGCGAGACTTTGTTTGTTTGTATAGGTTCGTGGGACTTGTGAGGAGCCTCCTACTGGATTGATACCTTGGTTCTCAAAAACTAAGGGAAATACTTACGCTACTGTGCTGCATCACCCTTTGCTCTTCAAGGAAAACCAACGCAAGCTCAAGACGTAGCTCGCTCCCGACCTCCACACAAGGGAAAGCAATCAAAAGAGCACCTCATACAATAAATTTGTTACACAACTTTTACCATACGTGCATGCTACGGGACTTGCTAACTTCAACACAAGTATTCTTTAAATTCATAATCACCCAACTAGCATGACTCTAATATCACTACCTCCATATCTCAAAACAATTATCAAGTATCAGATTGATCATAGCATCCAATTCACTTCCTATGATAGTTTTTATTATACCCAACTTGGATGCCTACCATTCTAGGACCAATTTTATAACCATAGCAAATACCATGCTGTTCTAAGAGAATCTCAAAATAATATAAGTGAGTCATGAGAGATCAACAATTTCTTCAAAATTAAATCACCATCGTGCTCTAAAAGATATAAGTGAAGTACTAGAGCAAAAATTATCTAGCTCAAAAGATATAAGTGAAGCACATAGAGTATTCTAATAAATTTCAATCAAGTGGACTTCTCCCAAAATGTGTGTACATAAAGCATGATTGTGGTAAACTAAAAATCAAATATTAATATCATACACGATGCTCCAAGCAAAACACATATCATGTGACGAATAAAATTATAGCTCCAAGTAAAGTTACGAATGAACGAAAATGAAAGAGGGGATGCCTTCCGGGGGCATCCCCAAGCTTAGGATTTTGGCTATTCTTGAATATCTTGGGGTGCCATGGGCATCCCCAAGCTTAGGATCTTACCAATCCTTATTCCATAGTCCATCAAATCTTTACCCAAAACTTGTAAACTTCACAACACAAAACTCAACAGGAAATCTCATAAGCTCCGTTAGTGCAAGAAATAAAAACCACCACATAAGGTACTGTAATGAACTCATTATTTATTTATATTGGTGTTTAACCTACTGTATTCCATGTTTTCTATGGTTCATACCCTTACATACTAGCCACAGATGCATCAAAATAAGCAAACAACACACGAAAGGCAGAATCTGTCAAAAACAGAATAGTCTGTAGAAATCCGTAACTTTCAATTACTTCTGGAACTCCACAAATCCTACCAAAATAGACGTCCTAGGAAATTTCTCTATTGATCTACATCAAAAATAATCAACGCAAAAGCACGTTTCTATGATTTATCAAAATTATTTTCGTGAGCGCAAAGTTTCTGTTTTTCAGCAGAATCAAATTAACTCATACCATAGGTTATCCTATAGGTTCTACTTGGCACAAACACTAATTAAAACATGAAAACACATCTAAACAGAAAGTTGATGTAAAATTTATTACTAAACATCAAGAAAAAAATATTGGGTTGTCTCCCAACAAGCGCTTTTCTTTAAAGCCTTTTTAGCTAGGCATTGAGATTTCAATGATGCTCACATGAAAGACAAGAATTGAAGCATAAAGAGAGCATCATGTAGCATGTGAAAAACACATCTAAGTCTAACATACTTCCTATGCATAGGCATCTTATAAGCAAACAAATTATTAAGGCAAGAAAAAACTAGCATATGCAAGGAAGAACAAAGAGATGATAGCAATCTCAACATGAAGAGAGGTAATTTAGTAACATGAAAATTTCTACAACCATATTTTACTCGCTCATAATAATTACATGTGGGATCATAAGAAAATTCAACAAAATATCTATCACATAACATATTCTCAACACGATCCTTATGCATGCAAAGTTGACACTCTTCCAAGATAGTGGGATTAACATTAACTAAAGTCATGACCTGTCCAAACCCACTTTTATCAAAAATATCATAAGATTGAACATACTCCAAATATGTGGGATCTAAAGTTGAAACTCTTCCAAACCTACTTTCAATATTATTGCAAACACTATTATCAATCTCATATTCATCATGGGGCTTAAATAAATTTTCAACGTTATAAGAAGAATCATCCCAATCATGATCATTGCAACAAGTAGTAGACATATCAAAACTAGCATCCCCAAGCTTAGGGTTTTGCATATTATTAGCACAATTGACATAAAGATAATTTATAGTAAAATCATTGCAATCATGCTTTTTATTCAAGGAGCCATCGTGAATCTCTTTATAAATTTCTTCATCACAATTTTTAGATTCATGAATTTCAAGCAAAACTTCATAAAGATAATCTAGTGCACAAAAGTCACTAGCAATTGGTTCATCATAATTGAATCTCTTAAAAAGATTAGCAAGCGGATGAGGATCCATAGATCTTAGGTTCTCTGTTTAGCAATAAATAAACAACTATTCCAACCAAACAAGAAAACGAGCCAAGTAAGACATCAAAGCAAACAAAAAGACGAATAGAAGAAGGGCGAATAAAACGGCAAGGGTGAAGTGGGGGAGAGGAAAATGAGAGGCAAATGGCAAATAATGTAAATGGGAAGGAGATGAGTTTGTGATCGGTACTTGGTATGTCTTGACTTGAGCGAAGACCTCCCCAGCAACGGCGCCAAAAATCCTTCTTGCTAGGTCTTGAGGTTGCGTTAGTTTTCCTTGAAGAGGAAAGGGTGATGCAGCACACTAGCGTAAGTATTTCCCTCATTTTTTGAGAACCAAGGTATCAATCCAGTAGGAGGCTCCTCACAAGTCCCACGAACCTACACAAACAAACAAAGAACTCGCAACCAATGCGATAAAGGGGTTGTAAATCCCTTCACGGCTAATTCCTATTTTGTTAGGATTTTTAGAGTTCCATAAGTTTTAGAAAGTTACAAATTGCTACAGACTGTTCTGTTTTTGACAGATTCTATTTTTCGTGTGTTGTTTGCTTATTTTGATGCATCTATGGTTAGTATCGGGGGGTAGGAACCATAGAGAAGTTGGAATACAGTGGGTTTAACACCAATATAAATAAAGAATGAGTTCATTACAGTACCTTATGTGGTGGTTTTTTTTCTTGCACTAACAGAGCTTATGGGATTTCCTGTTGAGTTTTGTGTTGTGAAGTTTTCAAGTTTTGGGTAAAGATTTGATGGACTATGGAATAAGGAGTGGCAAGAGCCTAAGCTTGGGGATGCCCATGGAACCCCAAGATATTCAAGGATAACCAAAAGCCTAAGCTTGGGGATGCCCTGGAAGGCATCCCCTCTTTCGTCTTCGTCTATCGGTAACTTTACTTGGAGCTACATTTTTATTCACCACATGATATGTGTTTTGCTTGGAGCATCATGTATGATATGAGTCTTTGCTTTTTATATTACCACAATAATCCTTGCTATACACACCTTTTGGGAGAAATCCACATGATTCGGAATTTATTAGAATACTCTACGTGCTTCACTTATATCTTTTGAGCTAGATAGTTTTTCTCTAGTGCTTCACTTATACCTTTTAGAGCACGACAATGGCTTTATTTTGTAGAAATTGTTGATCTCTCATGCTTCACTTGTATTATTTTGAGAGTCTTTTAGAACAGCACGGTATTTTCTATGGTTATAAAATTGGTCCTAGAATGATGGGCATCCAAGTTGGGTATAATAAAAACTATCATAGAAAGTGAATTGGATGCTATGATAAATTTGATGCTTGATAATTGTTTTGAGATATGAGGATGGTGATATTAGAGTCATGCTAGTTGGGTAATTGTGAATTTAAAGAATACTTGTGTTGAAGTTTGTGATTCTCGTAGCATGCACGTATGGTGAACTGCTTTGTGATGAAGTTGGAGCATAATTTATTTATCGATTGTCTTCCTTATGAGTGGCGGTCGGGGACGAGCAATGGTCTTTTCCTAACAATCTATCCCCCTAGGAGCATGCACGTAGTACTTTGTTTTCAATGGCTTGTAGATTTTTGCAATAAGTATATGAGTTCTTTATTACTAATGTTGAGTCCATGGATTATACACACTCTCATCCTTCCACCATTGCTAGCCTCTCATCTTCCGCGCAACTTTTGCCGGTACCATACACCCACCATATACCTTCCTCAAAACATCCACCATACCTACCTATTATGGCATTTCCATAGCCATTCCGAGATATATAGCCATGCAACTTTCCACCGTTCCGTTTATTATGACACGCATCGTCATTGTCATATTGCTCTTGCATGATCATGTAGTTGACATCGTATTTGTGGCAAAGCCACCTTCATAATTCTTCCATACATTTCACTCTTGAGTAATTGCATATCCCGGTACACTGTCGGAGGCATTCATATAGAGTCATATTTTGTTCTAAGTATCGAGTTGTAATCTTGAGTTGTAAGTAAATAAAAGTGTGATGATCTTCATTATTAGAGCATTGTCCCAAGTGAGGAAAGGATGATGGAGACTATGATTCCCTCACAAGTTGGGACGAGACTTCGGACTTTACAAAAAAAAGAGAAATGCCAAATAAAAAAAGAGAAAGGCCAAATAAAAAAATGAGAGAAAAAGAGAGAAGGGACAATGCTACTATCCTTTTTTACCACACTTGTGCTTCAAAATAGCACCATGATATTCATGATAGAGAGTCTCCTATGTTGTCACTTTCATATACTAGTGGGAATTTTTCATTGTAGAACTTGACTTGTATATTCCAATGATGGGCTTCCTCAAAATGCCCTAGGTCTTCGTGAGCAAGCAAGTTGGATGCACACCCACTTAGTTTCTTCTGTTGAGCTTTCATACACTTATAGATCTAGTGCATCCGTTGCATGGCAATCCCTACTCACTCACATTGATATCTATTAATGGGCATCTCCATAGCCCATTGATATGCCTAGTTGATGTGAGACTATCTTCTCCTTTTTTGTCTTCTCCACAACCACCATTCTATTCCACATATAGTGCTATGTCCATGGCTCACGCTCATGTATTGCGTGAAAGTTGAAAAAGTTTGAGAATACTAAAGTTTGAAACAATTGCTTGGCTTGTCATTGGGGTTGTGCATGATTAAATACTTTGTGTGATGAAGATAGAGTATAGCCAGACTATATGATTTTGTAGGGATAACTTTCTTTAGCCATGTTATTTTGAGAAGACATGATTGCTTTGTTAGTATGCTTGAAGTATTACTATCTCTTATGTCAATATGAACTTTTATGTTGAATCATTTGGATCTGAACATTCATTCCACAATAAATAAAATTACATTGAGAATTATGCTAGGTAGCATTCCACATCCAAAATTCTGTTTGTATCATTTACCTACTCGAGGACGAGCAGGAATTAAGCTTGGGGATGCTTGATAAGTCTCCAACGTATCTATAATTTTTGATTGTTCCATGCTATTATATTACCCGTTTTGGATGTTTATGGGCTTTACTTTACACTTTTATATCATTTTGGGACTAACCTACTAACCGGAGGCCCAACCCAAATTGCTGTTTTTTTGCCTATTTTAGTGTTTCGAAGAAAAGGAATATCAAACGGAGTCCAAATGGAATGAAACCTTCATGAGCGATCTTTTTGGAACAAATGCAAACCTGGAGACTTGGAGTGGACGCCAATCAACAAACGAGGCGGCCACGAGGGTGCCCGGCGCACCCCTTGGGGGTGGGCGCGCCCCCACCCTTGTGGGCCCCTCGAGCGTCAATCGACCTACTTCTTTTTCCTATATATACTCCCGTACCCTGAAAACATTGGGGAGCACCACGAAAACCTAATTCCACCGCCGCAACCTTCTGTATCCGCGAGATCAAATCTTGGAGCCTTCGCCGGCGCTCCGTCAGAGGGGGAATCGACCATGGAGGGCCTCTACATCATCTCCAAGGCCTCTCCGATGAGTTGTGAGTAGTTTACCATAGACCTTCGGGTCCATAGTTATTAGCTAGATGGTTTCTTCTCTCTCTTTGAATCTTAATACAAAGTTCTCCTTGATCTTCTTGGAGATCTATTCGATGTAACTCTTTTTGTGGTGTGTTTGTCGAGATTCGATGAATTGTGGGTTTATGATCAATAATTGAATCTTCTCTGAATTCTTTTATGTATGATTTGTTATCTTTGCAAGTCTCTTCGAATTATCAGTTTGGTTTGGCCTACTAGATTGATCTTTCTTGCAATGGGAGAAGTGCTTAGCTTTGGATTCAATCTTGCGGTGTTCTTTCCCAGTGACAGCAGGGGCATCAAGGCACGTATTTTATTGTTGCCATCGAGGATAAAAAGATGGGGTTTATATCATATTGCATGAGTTTATCCCTCTACATCATGTCATCTTTCTTAATGCGTTACTCTGTTCTTGTTGAACTTAATACTCTAGATGCAGGCAAGAGTCGGTCCATGTGTGGAGTAATAGTAGTAGATGCAGAATCGTTTCGATCTACTTCTCACAGACGTGATGCCTATATACATGATCATGCATAGATAATCTCATAACTATGCGCTTTTCTATCAATTGCTCGATAGTAATTTGTTCACCCATCGTAATACTTATGCTATCTTGAGAGAAGCCATTAGTGAACCTATGGCCCCCAGGTCTATCTTTTATCATATAAGTTTTCCATCTACTTTTATTTGCATCTTTTATTTTCCAATCTATATCATAAAAATACCAAAAATATTTATCTTATCTTATTATCTCTATCAGATTTCACTTTCGCAAGTTACCGTGAAGGGATTGACAACCCCTTTATTGCGTTGGTTGCGAGGTTCTTGTTTGTTTGTGTAGGTGCGTGGGACTTTTGAGGAGCCTCCTACTGGATTGATAACTTGGTTCTCAAAAACTGAGGGAAATACTTACGCTACTTTGCTGCATCATCCTTTCCTCTTCAAGGAAAACCAACATAGTGCTCAAGAGGTAGTAGGGAGAAACTTGATGGCGTGTAGGTCATCAGTGCGGGCCATGTGGATATGGAGAAGAAAGTCTTCAATCCATACTGCGGGATCTGTTGTGCCATCGTATGCTTAAATCTTCACGGGTTTAAACCCTTCTGGGAACTGGTGCTCCATTACTTCGTCGGTGAAGCATAGGGGGTGTGCGACTCCTCTGTATCGGGCAACGTCACAACGCAGTTCAGATGGAGTCCGTATGCGGTTTTCGGCCCGGGTGAGGTTGTGTTTATCGCGCCAGGCCTGATGGCCGTCTTCTTGCGCTGGTGCACGTCCCCTTGATCCATAAATTGATCTAGTATGACCGGCTCTATAGTCCAGGTCCTGTCGTAGGTCGTGTGTGTGTGTGCCCTGCAGCCGCTGTTTCTCTGCCTCTAGGGCAAGGTGGCGCCGGTTGGTGTTCGGCTTGGGTTGCCGCTCTATCCCTGCCACGAGGTGGTCGGTCAGGCCCGTCAAACGCAGTACACGCTATCGGTATAGGCCCTGGGACCTTATCGTCGAATTGGGAGAGCAACCTGCGCTTTGGGTAACTCTTAGTTGGGCGATCGATGCCTATTCCTCGGCTGCCAGGACATTAGTCCATCTGTCATTGAGTAAATCTTGATCGGCTTGAAGTTGCTGCCGCTTCTTTTCCAGGCTTCTTGTTGTGGCTATTAGCTGGCACTTAAAGCACTCTTGTTCGAGGGGGTCCTCTGGTACGATAAAGTCTTCATAGCCGAGGCTCTCATCCTCTTTGGAGGTCCGCAGGGAGTTACTATCCTCCAAACCCTCGTCCCCGATAGGATCATCGGGGTTGACTTGCCCCTCTTCCCAATCATCCTGCTCGGATGTTGGATCGGCAGGGGCGTCTTGGTCTTCAGCATTGTCTGGGATGTTATTTTCTCTGGTGCTTGTACTGCTTTCTTTTTCACGACGCAATTTTGATCGGCGCCACTGATGTCGACACTTCGGAGGTGCTTTAGCAGGCTCGTCCTCTAGATTTTCCCATCGTTGGCGTCATTCTCTTTGGGTGTGTCCACCATGTATACGTCATACACGGAAGTGGCCGTCCAGCATCCGGTAAATAGCGGGTTCTGGCTTTGCGCCTCTTCGGCATCGTCATCCATACCGGCGATGTCTTCGGAGGCGTAATCTAGCATGTCAGTTAAGTCATCTACACTGGCTATAAAGTGGGTGGTGGGTGAGATATAAAATTCCCCGCCCTCAGCCCCTAGTGTGGGCTGGGCGTACTTTGGCAGCGATCATTCTGTAATGGCGAGGGATCGTATTAAGTCCAGGGCCTCGTTTAGGAGTGAGGTTTGGATAGGGGAGCGAGAGTCCGTGGAGCAGGGCGGGATAGGAGTTCCCAGTCCGAGCTCGTGTAACACAAACCTCGAGAATTCAGATTTGGTGTCCGGGGAGGAGTCTGGCTTCGTGTTGATGAAGGGACCCGGGTATAACTCCGGGTCTGCCGGTGAAACGATCCCCTCTGTATCTCCGGTGTTGAGCTTTATGGCTGCGGAGAGTCTGGCGGGCTCTAAACTCCCATTTTCGGACTCGGCGAGGTGTTCCGGTTCTAGGAACAGAGCTGCCATCGAGGCCGTGAACCCTTGGAAGATAAAGTCTCCTTGGATATCAACGATGTAGTCTAGGTTTCCAAAACTGATCAGATGACCAGGGGCATAGCTGTCGATCTGCTCCAGATGGCCAATCTAATTGGCATGCAGTAAGAAGCCACCGAATACGAAGACTCGTCCGGGGAGAAATGTCTCCCTCAGGGCGGTATTGAAGTGGATGGTTGATGGGGCCATTGAGCCTTCTGGTGACAGCATAGTGAAACTTTCAATGAAAGCACCAATGTCGGTGTCAAAACCGGCAAATCTCGGGTAGGGGTCCAGAACTGTGTGTCTAAGGATCGAAGGTAACAAGGAGGCAGGGGACACAATGTTTACCCAGGTTCGGCCCCTCTTAATGGAGGTAATACCCTACTTCCTGCTTGATTGACTTTGATGACTATAGAAGTTACAAGAGTTGATCTACCTCGAGATCGTAATGGCTAAACCCTAGATGTCTAGCCTGTATGATTGTGATTGTCCCTATGGACTAAACCCTCCGGTTTATATAGACACCGGAGGGACCTAGGGTTGTACAGAGTCGGTTTACAAAGAAAGGAAGATGCATGATCTGAACGCCAAGCTTTCCATCCACGCAAATGAGAGTCCCATCCAAACACGGGGGAAGGTCTTTGATCTCATATCTTCATGACCCATTAGTCCGGCCCATATCACATAGCCCGGAGCCCAAGGACCCCCTAGTCCAGGATTCCCTCAGGGGGGGGGGGGCACACCGCCTCCCCTAGTCCAATTCGGTTTGGGCTAGGGGGAAGGGGGAGCCTCTACCTAGCCGCTGCCTCCTCTCTTCCAATAAGGCCCATGAAGGCCCATTAATCCCCCGGGGGGTTCCAGTAACCTCCTGGTACACCGAAAAATGCCCGAACCTTTCCCAAAACTTTTCCGGCGTCCGAACATAACCTTCCAATATATCAATATTTATATCTCGACCATTTCAAGAATCCTCGTCATGTTCGTGATCTCATATGGGAATCCGAACAAAGTTCTGTCATCAAAAACACATAAATCATAATACAAATCATCATCAAACTTTAAGCGTGCGGACCCTGCAGCACTTCTTTGGCATGACGCACAAAGGGATCTGGAAGCTGCTCTTTAAGAAGCAGAAGTCGTGGCCACGGACGTCCGATGACACTGGCCTCGACTACAACAATCCGGCATCCCTAGTAAGTATCATATTTCCTAACACTACTTAGCTTGTCGATCTTTAGGGAGGGATCCTGAAAATTCCATCTCCTAAACAGGACTAGATAAAGAAGGCCGAGTGATAACCCACAAGTATAGGGGATCAATTGTAGCCTCTTTCGATATGTAAGAGTGTTGAACCCAACGAGGAGCTAAAGGTAGAACAAATATTCCCTCAAGTTCTATCGACCACCAATACAACTCTACGCACACTTAACGTCCGCTCTACCTAGAGCAAGTATGAAACTAGAATTACCTTGTAGGTGTGATAAGATAGGTTTGCAAGAATATAAAGAGCAAGTAAACAAAAACTAGGGACTGTTTAGGTAAATAAGCAATACAGTTAGTATAGCGAGTGTGGAAAAGTGGTGGTAGGAGTTGCGAAATTGTCCCTAAGTAATTGACTACTTTACTAGACTGATAGCAAGTTTTATGTGGGAGAGGCCACCGCTACCACGTCATCCCTGACTTGGAATTCTATGCACTTATGATTGGAACTATTAGCAAGCATCCGCAACTACTAACATTCATTAAGGTAAAACCCAACCATAGCATTAAGATACATTGGTCTTCCTTCAATCCCGTATGCATCAATTTCTATGCTAGGTTGAAGCTTCTGTCACTCTTGCCCTCCAACACATAGTCCTATCAACATACAACTAACCCTATGGTGTGATCCACGCGCGCTCTCATATGATGGGCACCAAAGGACATCAACATAACTGCAAGCAAATTAAACCAGTCATAGCAATTCACCAATTACCGATAGGACAACAAAAATCTACTCAGACATCATAGGATGGCAACACATCATTGGATAATAATATGAAGCATAAAGCACCATCTTCAAGTAGAGGGTACATCGGGTTGCGGGAGAGTGGACCGGTGTAGATAGATGGGGGAAGGTGATGGAGATGTTGGTGAAGATGACGGAGGTGTTGGTGTAGATCGCGGTGATGATGATGGCCTCGGCGGCGTTCCGGCGCCACCGGGATAGAGGGGGAGAGAGCCCCCTTCTTCTTCTTCTTCCTTGACCTTCTCCCTAGATGGGAGAAGGGTTTCCCCTCTGGTCCATGGTCTCCATGGCGTGGGATGGTCGAGAGCCCCTCCGATATTGGATCTGTCTCTCTGTCTCTCTCTGTTTCTGCGTTCCAGATTCTGCCCTTTCACCGTTTCTTATATTCCCGGAGATCCGTAACTCTGATTGGATTGAAACTTTGAACACAATTTTTTCTGGATTTTAGCTTTCTTGCAGCGTAAGAAGGGCAACAACCACCTTATGGGGTGTCCACGAGGGTCAGGGGCACGCCCACCCCCCTGGGGCGTGCCCCCTACCTCGTGGGCCCCTCGAGCATCGTCTCGCGTTGATTCCACTTCTCAAAATTCAGATATATTCCAAAAAAATCTCCATCTGTTTTTATCCCATTTGGACTCCATTTGATATGGATTTTCTGCGAAACAAAAAACATGCAACAAACAGGAACTGGCACTAGGCACAGGATCAATATGTTAGTCCCAAAAATAATATAAAAAGTTGCCAAAAGTATGTAAAAGTTGTAGCTTTTTGTCATGGAACAATAAAAAATTGTAGATATGACCGAGACGTATCAGCATCCCGAAGCCTAATTCCTTCTCGTCCTCGAGTAGGTAAATGATAAAAAAGATAATTTTTGATGTGGAATGCTACCTAGCATAGTCTTGATCATGTAATCTAATCATGGCATGAGTATTAAGACACGAGTGATTCAAAGCAATAATCTATCATTTGACATAAAATAATTTAATACTCAGGCATCCCAACAAACAATCATGTCTTTCAAAATATCAATGCTAAAGAACGTTATCCCTACAAAATCATATAGTCTTTTATGCTCCCTTTTCTTAACACAAGGTACCCTCATGCCCATCCCGGTGTCAGCCAAGCAATTGGTTCATACTTTTTAACGCGCTTCAGCTTTTTCAACCCTCACGCAATACATGAGTGCAAGACATGGATACAACACTACATGTGGAATAGAGTATGATGGTGGAGGTTGTGTGGAGAAGACAAAAAGGGAGAAAGTCTCACATCAACACGGCTAATCAACGGGCTATGGAGATGCCCATCAATTGATGTCAATGCGAGGAGTTGGGATTGGCATGCAACGGATGCACTGGGGCTATAAGTGTATGAAATCTCAAACTAAAACTAAGTGGGTGCGCATCCAACTTGCTTGCTCATGGAGACCTCGGGCATTTGAGGAAGCCCATCATCGGAATATACAAGCCAAGTTCTATAATGAAAATTCCCACTAGTATATGAAAGTGATAACTAAAGAGACTCTCTATATGAAGAACATGGTGCTACTTTGAAGCACAAGTGTGGTAAAAGGATAGTAGCATTGCCCCTTCTCTCTTTTTCTCTCATCATTATTTTATTTTATTTTTTGGTGGGCTTCTTTGGCCTCCCTTTTTTATTTGGGCTTCTTTGGCCTCTTTTATTTTAAATAAAGTCCATAGACTCAACCCAACTTGTGAGGGAATCATTTCTTCCATCATCCTTTCCTCACATGGGGCAATGCTCTAATAATGATGATCATCACACTTTATTTACTTACAACTCAATATTACAACTCAATACTAGAACAAAATATGACTCTATATGAATGCCTCTGGCAGTGTACTAGGATGTGCAATGATCTAGCATAGCAAAGATATCAAAAAATGGACAAGCCATGAAACATCATGCTAGCTGTCTTACGATCATGCAAAGCAATATGACAATGGATGCTCAAGTCATGTATATGATGATGATGGAAGTTGCATGGCAATATATCTCGGAATGGCTATGGAAATGCCATAATAGGTAGGTATGGTGGCTATTTTGAGGAAGATATAAGGAGGCTTATGTGTGATAGAGCGTATCGTATCACGGGGTTTGGATGCACCAGCGAAGTTTGCACCAACTCTTGATGTAAGAAAGGGCAATGCACGATGCCGTAGAGGCTAGCAAATTACGGAAAGGTAAGAGTGCGCATAATCCATGGACTCACATTAGTCATAAAGAACTCATATACTTATTGCAAAAGTTTATTGTCCCTCAAAGCAAAGTACTACTATGCATGATCCTAGGGGGGAGGTTGGTAGGAGTTAACCATCGCGCGCCCCCGACCTTCACGCAAAGATAAACAATCAAAATACAATGCGCGCCAACTTGGTCACATAGTTAGGAGACCATACGTGCATGCTTCGGGAATCACAAACCTTAACACCAATATTCTTACTAAACACAACCATTTACTAGAACCTCCCACATATTATCATCTCTATATCGCAAAACTATTGCAAGGAATCAAACATATCATATTCAGTGATCTACAAGTTTTATGTAGGATTTTATGACTAACCATGTGAATGACCAATTCCTGTCATCTCTCTAAATAGAAATAAGTGAACCAAGAGAGTTTAATTCTTTCTACAAAAGATATGCCCACGCTCTAAAAAATATAAGTGAAGCAAAAGAGCATTCTACAAATGGCGGTTTTCTATGTGAAGAGAAACAGGCAATCCAAACTTCAAATGATATAAGTGAAGCACATGAAGCATTCTATAAAGCCATACAAAAAAGATTTAAGTGAAGTGCAATGAGCATTCTATAAATCAACCATGGACTATCTCATACCAGCATGGTGCATAAAATAAAAGTGAAAACTAATGCAAAATATGCTCCAAGATTTGCACATATCGCATGAACAAAACGAATCCGAAAACATACCGATACTTGTTGAAGAAAGATGGGAAGCCTTCCGAGGCATCCTCAAGCTTAGACGCTTGAGTCTCCTTGAATATTTACTTGGGGTTCCTTGGGAATCCCCAAGCTTGAGCTCTTGCCTCTTCTTTTTCTTCTCACATCGAGACCTCCTCGATCTTCGAACACTTCATCCACACAAAACTCAACAGAAAGCTCGATAAGATCCGTTAGTATAACAAAGCAAATCACTACTCTAAGTACTGTTGCAAATCAATTCATATTTTGTTTTTTCATTGTAGCTACTGTAATATAACTTTTCCATGGCTTAATCCACTGATAGAAATCGATAGTTTCATCAAAACAAGCAAACTATGCATCAAAAACAGAATATGTCTTAAACAGGACAGTCTGTAGTAATCTGAACATTCACCATACTTCTGTTACCCCAAAAATTCTGCCAAAATTATGAAAACATAAACAATTTGTATAGAAAGATAGTGCAAAAAATTTCAGAACCGTTTGATGTTCCAGTAAATATTGTAAAATCGCGCATTATAGCCAAAGTTTCTGTCCTACACCGCACAAACCAACAAGCGTTGTAGACATCCTAAAGGCAAACCTTCGCACATTATTTTTTATTATATAGTGGAATTGTACAAGGGGATAATTATTTTTGTTGAAAAGTTTCTGTAATCAAGATTCACAAAGTTTCCGTGAGCATGAACAAAGTTCAAGGCTAGCTCCCACTTTAACAATGCTCGTCTTTCTCACTTTCGCTTTTCTTTTTGAAAAAGTTTTGTGTTCCCCTATTTATTTTTTGTTTTTAAACTTTATGAAAGCACAAAACAGAAATAAATGACTCTCTAAAACTTCTGGGTTGTCTCCCTAGCAGCGCTTTCTTTAAAGCTATTAAGCTAGGCATATAGTGCTGAAGTAATGGATCCACCCGGATCCCAAGGTATATCAAAGCCAATTTTAATTGACAATGATTTGTAATTTAGTAGTGATCATAGAGTAACATATATCATGTAATGACGAAGTCTAACTCTCTTCTTATGCATCGGCATGCCATAAAAGAACAATTCATGCACACAAAGTAAAGGCCAATGCATAGTATAAACAATTTCTTGCAATTTTATCATATTGGAAACATAAAGAGGCAGATATGTAGTTCCTCTCTCATAATAATTGCAAGTAGGAGCAGCAAGCACATGCATATCACATTCATCAAAATTATCATGTGCAACGGTAAAAGGCAACCCATCAATATAATCCTTAATAAGTGCAGACTTCTACGATATAGTGTAGTTGGGAGAATTCAAAAAGATAATAGGACTATCATGTGTGGGTTCAATAGCAACAATATCATGTTTGACATAAGGAACTATAGCAAGTTCATGTCCATAAGCATAATTCATATTGGCATCTTGGCCACAAGCATAGCAAACATCAAGTTCATCAAAAAGGGATATTTCAAACGAATTAAAGGGATCATAGCAATTATCATAGCAATCAACCTTCAGTAAGCACGAAGGGAAATCAAACAATGTATGAGTTGAAGAGTTACTCTCATTAGAAGGTGGGCACGGGTAGCTAATCCGCTCTTCCTCCTTTTGTTCTTCGCTCCCCTCCTCATCTTTTTCATCCAATGAGCTCACAATTTCATAAATTTCTTCTTCCATAGACTCCTACAAAATATTAATCTCTTCTTGGACAGCGGAGACTCTCTCAATAAATTCATCAATATCAGAATTTAATTCATAATTCTCATAGCAATATTTAAGTATAGCAAAATTTTCAGGTCTGTAAATAGCATCATCAAGATTTTGACACTCTTTAAACAAAGATTCAATTTCATAAGCACCCATAAAAGCAACGAATTCTTCTATTTGTTCCACATCATAGTAATCATATATACCATTGGCATAAGAAGCAAAGGTTTTATTATTATTAAATTTACATGAAAAGGGAAGGTGTGGAGCCTTCATCCTAGAGCAATAAGTATAATCATATCTCAAGCATAGTTGCCGAGCATAGCAATGCAACATATAAATTTGATCCCATAATAGTTTCCCTTTTTGAGTCAAGCGATAATCCCTAAAGTATTCACATTGATCAAACATGTCTCCCATAACATAATTGAATGGGGTTTTCTCAGGATTATTAAAGTAGTACATAATATCTTTGACATAATGAGCATCGAGGGTTTTAGGAGGTTCCCCATCTCCATGAGTAGCAAGTGAACCTAATTTTTTTGGTATTTCATGTTCCATATCTATAAATAAAGACAGAGAAGAACTTAGAACAGCAAATAAAATCTAGTTAGTGATAAAGCAAACAAGCACACATGAGAATATTCACCCACACTATCACTCCTGGCAACGACGCTAGAAAAAGGTCTTGACAACCCAAAAGTATAGGGGATCAATTGTAGCCTCTTTCGATAAGTAAGAGTGTCGAACCCAACAAGGAGCTAAAGGTAGAACAAATATTCCCTCAAGTTCTATCAAGCACTGATACAACTCTACGCACGCTTAACATTCGCTTTACCTAGAACAAGTATGAAACTAGAAGTACTTTGTAGGTGTGATAGGATAGGTTTGCAAGAATATAAAGAGCACGCAAATAAAAACTAGGGGCTGTTTAGGTAAAGAAGCAATAAAGTTAGTATAGCGAGTGTGGAAAAGTGGTGGTAGGAGTTGTGAAATTGCCCCTAAGCAATTGACTACTTTACTAGACCGATAGCAAGTTTTATGTGGGAGAGGCCACCGCTAGCACGTCATCCCAGACTTGGTATTCTATGCACTTATGATTGGAACTATTAGAAAGCATCCGCAACTACTAATGTTCATTAAGGTAAAACCCAACCATAGCATTAAGATACATTGGCCCCCGTTCAATCCCGTATGCATCAATTCTATGCTAGGTTGAAGCTTCTGTCACTCTTGCCCTCCAACACATAGTCCTATCAACATACAACTAACCCTATGGTGTGATCCACGCGCGCGCTCATATGATGGGCACCAAAGGACAGCAACATAACCACAAGCAAATCAAACCAATCACAATTCACCAATTACCGATAGGATAACGAAAATCTACTCACACATCATAGGATGGCAACACATCATTGGATAATAATATGAAGCATAAAGCACCATGTTCAAGTAGAGGGTACAGAGGGTTGCGGGAGAGTGGACCTGATGTAGGGCAGAACCCTAGGGGCCGACCTTTCACGTTTGGAGAGGATCCCTACGAGGAACACGGAGAACACGCGCGGAAGGAAATGAGGGAAATCACGGGGGAAAACGAGAGAAACACTCAACCAACAAGAATATGATCACTCATGTGCTAGATCCAAGAAACACAAAGAGATACACGGTCCAAATCCAACAAAGGACGATACAAATGGTGGTATTTCATCTCTGAGAGGAGGTCTTGAATCCACGAGGGATCTTTTCGTAAAGGGGTCTTGAATCCAAGTGGATCTTCTTCGAAGAGGCCGCGCTCTCTCACGAGGAGGAGATCCGTATGGATGAGCAAATCTCTATCTCAAATGAGCTAATCCTTTGCTAACCCTAACTAGGAGGAGGTGGGGGAGTATATATAGTGCTAGCCCACGAAGGGGTAAGTGAGAGGGGGATACATGGGCCCTTGGCCCGTTCTCTGCGCACAGGCAGGTGCCAGATGTCCGGGCTGGGGGCTGGATGTCCGGCGGCTCATGAAGAGCCGGATGTCAGGGCCTAGGCCGGATGTCCGGGCCGGAGTTGCCCAATTCTTCTGCTCTCTGGATAGCGTGCACCGGATTTTAGGGCAGGCGCTGGATGTCCGGCCCGTCGCGGGACGCTGGATGTCCGGGGGTCGGCCGGATGTTCGGCCGCTGTAGAGTCGCCTGGCGTCGGTCTCTCTCCGGTCTTCTTCTGGATGGTGGCGCCGGATGTCCGGGCTCCTGCCGAATGTCCGGCCGCTGTAGCTCTGCGACGACTCCACTTGCGGCACTTCTTGATCCGCTTCCGTGTGGACTTGTCCTATGCTTCAAGCATCTCCATGGTTGTCTCCTCGGTTCCTGAGCATACATAGTGTATTTGCATTAGGAAGCAACCATGTATCGCACATGTGGAAAGGGGAAGCATTTAGGGGTTCACCTTGTGTCCAACGGCGTATGTTAGAGGTCTCGTCGTATGTCCACTTGGGGCTTGGGGAGTAGTCATAGTGTACATGGGGATGATCGTCGGATGCTCCGCATCATCTCCCCCCCCCCCGGGAAAGATCCAACCTCGGATCGTGATCCTCATCACCATGGAAACGGTTGTCTTGGATGGACTTGTATTTGGACGGAGTTGAAGGCATGGCTCAATCCAAGTACTCCAATGTGTCTCTGGTATGTGGTACATGCAAAATGAGAAAACACAAAGTACACTTGGAAATACAAAGGTTAGCACACACAAAATGTCCATCAATTAAGCGTGAGTCCATGCTAAGGGATAGTGTGTGACAAAGCCCTTGAAGCTTATCAAGATGATATAGAATGATATGCAAAGCATTCATAGGGTAATTAGCATGGTGCACAAAATGACAAATTCTACCATTGTGCAAAATGATGTCATAGAGAGACGGTTCATCAATAGCATGAATATGGCAATGGATGCTCAATATGTATATGCTATCATGCAATTGATAGTGGATAATATGATCATGATGTATGAATATGCCATAAAGGAAGATCACAACAAATTTGCTAAGGAAGTGCACAAGCTCATATATCATGGATGACATTGGAATATAAGATGCAACACGGCAATCATAATGTGAGTCCATCGATGCATGGGGTGCAAACTTGTGGTGAGTATGATATGTCCATCGAGCATGACATGTATGAGCACAATCAACAAATATGGAGGTGTTGGTGTACCAATGCTCGATGTCATGGCAAGAGTGGAGGTTCGAAGGTGCATCCAATAAGTGTGAGCGCTCCTCAATGTGAAGGTCCATAGAGTCAATCTCCAATGTCGCTCCTCCGTCTGCGAGATGTATCATGTAGACAACAAGAAGGAAACAACAATGAAAGAGTGACCCATCCAATATGCGTATTTGAGGATGGCTCAAAGAGGAGTTCACCTTTATGAGAATGTCTAAAATGTTGGTGTCGCACATCATGTATGCCTTCACATGACCAAGTTGTCTCATCATGGTACCGCCTTGTGAATCCTTCAAAACGAAAGAACATGGCAAACACTCGGAAAAACAAATGAGGTTAGTGCAAATGCAACACCTATCATTCGTGAGGTAAGATACCCAACAAGTGTATGCATCATGGTCATCAGAAGAAAGGTCAAGGGAGTATTGCATAGTATGGAGGCATATGATGCGAGAACAACCAAATGCAATAGGCTCAATCAAACAAGTATGCATCACAAGTAAGGTGTCAAAGTCTCCAAGATCAATAAGCATAGTATGGTTGCACTCAATACAAGTGGATATGAAAGAGGCAACTAATGGACACAAGAGACAATGATCAAGATATATCATGTGAGGGGCATGAGCATATATGTCATCAACCAAAGAAAGCGAGTAGTAGTGGAACATGGGTAATGCAACATAGCAAGCAATCATAGCGATCAAGTCAAGCAAGCTAGTAGTGCGAAGATGCAACATACTAGAGGGAATAATGGCAATCATGTCATGTGTGCAAATAGTGGGCATGAATAATGCACATGACATATCACAAGCATGAAAGCAAGATATGAGAAAAATATCATCAATGTATTGGCGAGAGACCATATGTAAATAACAATGGGACATCATGACTCTCCCAACACAACAAGCATCAATAGCATGGGGCACATGATAAACATGGCAATAGCAACAAGGATCTACACCAAGCATGCAAATACACATAGGAGTATCATAATGGTGAAGCATTGGTAGATGCAAGCAAGGGTCACAATTGCATGGCAAAGGCATAGAAGCAAGGATAACATGCAAAGTGAACACGGGAAAATGAGCATAAGGTGACAAGTGATATATAGCCCATAGCCGTGTGAGAGCCAAGTAAAAGAGATGCACGTAATCCTTGCACGAAGGGAACGGTGGTAAGGATAGTCCACGGGATCCCAAGTCATCGTTGCTCTCAAGAGCTTGTTTCGTCAACTCTTGGGATTGAGAGGTTGACGAGTATACATGAGTACGTACACAAAACAAAGGCAAAGGAAAAATTGTGTGTGCGTGGTATATGTACACATCATCCATCATGATGCGCACATGCATGTGTCGGTTAGCACAAAATATAAAATGCTCAAATAAATGAGATGTGTGATGTAGAAACATGTCATCCATCATGAGAGGTTTGTTATTATGTATGGAATAATGGAGACTCAAAGGATGTAATGCATCATGAGAAATATCTAGAGCATTGTTATTCATGGAATGCATATGGTGCACGCAATTCTGGGAATCATGGTATGGAATGCATCAAAATCTCCTAATATGTATGAGGAAACTATGGGGGTATCCTCATGAGCATTAATGGAAACATCACATGGAGAATATTGACAACATCCAAAACAATGCATATTCAATGTGATCATGGCGTGGCATAGTAGATGAATTGCGCAAATCATGTAAAGGAAGCATGGCAATATCATCACATGAAAAACAAAAGCCAATGACCATCATCTCGTCATCTATGCCATAAGTGCAAATGGGATTTATTTTAATGGGGCATGCATAGTTACTATGTTGAGATTGAAATGATGCAATATGGGAGATCTCACTCATAGCATATGCCAATTTTAAAGGGTTGTCAAACATGATGTGACCAATAGAATTTTCACATGATATCCTATGCAGCATAGCATCACAACTAGGCAACTCAACATGCTCATCATCATATTCATCATAAATAGGTAAGGTATGACATGAGGAAGTCGCACTAGCCTGAAGCATGGGAATAGGTGGGTCAACATCATGCAAGCAATCATTGGTAAGATAGTCCGCTAGTGGGAAAAGAGAAGCACCATCACATGTGTTACCTTTGGAGCGTCGCTCATGTGTTGTAGGTGAGGTGTTGAAGACCAAGTCATGGTCATCGTCATCTTGATGGAACCATGTGGGGGGTGCATCGTCGTCCACCATGGCCATTGTTGTCTCCATTGGAGGGATGGACTCGTCGAGGGTAGTCATGTCGTCATGTAGGAGACCTATCACCAAAGAAAACACACTCGGAGTAGAGGTTAAGTCGTTAGAAATCATAGTGGCCTCACATGCCGTGTCAACTACCTCACTCTCTAAGTGTTGTGGCTCACTCACTCCCTCAAGGATGCTCTCACTCATATGGTTGGTGGAATCACTCAAATGGCGCTCAACCTCACATAGGATGTGTGGCATGCTCTCATGTGTGGGGCTAGTGGTGGTCACACTCATCCTCTCATAGGAAATGCTCTCGATGTCATGTATGGTGGAGTCACTCATGTCACTCATGTGGTAGTGGCTCTCCTCACATGGCACTTGGGGCATCTCAACATATGTGGGTGTCTGAGAGATGTAGGTGCAAATGTCTCCATGCGCGGTCGTGTAGCTTGACTCGGAGTATGAGTCCAATATGGGCGCCGTCTTCATGTTGTTCAAGAGGTTCGCGCTCGTCGCCGTAGTTGAAGGGGATGGCCCTTGCTCGACATTCTTGTCGCCGTCTTGGTGTGGGAGGCCCATATGATGTGGCACCTCGTAACTCGTCTCCATGACCGAAGGGAATTTACCATGCTCGGCCATATTCCTTGAGGGGCTTCCGAAGATGGAAGTGTCGCCCTCGCTCGTAGGTGGTCACCTTGGACTAGATGAAGTCATTGTAGGCGTACTCGTGGGAAGTAGGCAAAGATGTCGTACGTTCAAAGGCGAAGATGCATTGATAGCACTTGGTGAAGATGCCGAAGTGGTGGTGGTACCCATAGCTCTGTCTTGGTGGTGCTCGTCTCGCGGTCTTCTCTTTGGCTCATGAAGCTTGGACTTGGCGTGAAGTAGGGCTTGTTGGGACTTGTGAATTTGTGCTTGTGGAGCATCTTCATGATGATGATGTCGTTGTCGTGCTTGAGCTCATAGGCGTTCGTCGTCGTCGTGCACATGTTGCTTGGAGGTGAATTTCCCTTCATGATGATGTTGATCATGAATGTGATGGTGGTCGCCATGTAGATGTGGACGTGGACGAATTGCGCTTGCGTCGTTTTTGCGCTCTGAAGACTTGAGGCTTGAACGTCATCGTCTTGAAGATGATGAAGGGGAAGAAGACTTGATCAAGGCTCGAATCTCCTCCATCCTTGCATCTTGCTCCTCTTTATGTGCGGAAAGCTTCTTGTCGATGTAGTCCATTTTCCTTGCTTCGGAGTGACGAATGTCGATGGAGATGTTCTCGATGCGCTCTCGCAATCTTGATTGTGCGCCTTGCATTTGTCGTTGTAGATCGAAGATAGACGCTTTGGAGATGTAGTTGTTCACGCCGTCATTGTTGTCCTAGACCAAAGAGGAAATGTCGTGCCTATCCATCACAAGACTCGAGCAAATATGAGTGGGATAAAGAGAAGAACTAGACCAAATGTACCATGACCAATGTTGAAAATGGATCAATGATCACTCAAATGTGTAACAAGGAAATAGCACAATTGGTACCAATTCTTGTCGGTTCTCACACCTACACAAGTAAAGTTTATGGTGGAGCTCGGTGAGGATAGGGGCACAAAAATTTAATACAAAATGTTAGCAAGAATCAATAATGTTGAAAGAGATTCACAAATTTGCAAGCGAAACAAGTAGACCAATAGCAATATGGATGGCACACGAAAACACACACACGGATAGATAAATGGGGTCATGCAACCAAGGAATGAGCACAAAATTTGGAATCCACAGAAAACGCTCGTGTTGCACAACTCAAGAGAGACGCTAGAACGATTGCTCAATAGGCGGATACGACACTTGTGCACAACCTATAAGATGCAAAATGTAGCAACTTTTATCCCAAGTATGCTATGTATGTATGGTTCTCGGTGTTCCTCTCAAGATGATCCAAGATGATCGGATATGACAATCTTATATGCAATGTGGTATGATGCTATGGCACTTGCTTACAAGCTCTTTGTTCTCTCTTTCTTTTGCTTAAAAGCTTTATTCTTTTTTTTGTATGGCCACTTTTGCACAATGCACAAACCAAGATAGCAATTGTGTATATGCGGGAACAAACTTGTGACATGAGATATGATATCAATATATGCACCACAATGATATGGTATGTATGCTATGGGAAGTATGATCACTAATGTGCACAAGTAATGTTGCCGGCAATACTCAAATGGCTAGTCTCGATAGGCAAGTAACGCAAAATGAGCTAGGGGTTAACAATACAATTGCAAGGGGAATATACAATGGAGGGATACCACGATACCAAGATGATATGGAGGTTACCGTCGAAGGTTTCTCGTATGTACGCCACGGACGGATGATGGTGAAGTGGTCAAAGTTGATGACGACCTCGAGGCGATGATGAGTGGCGGTGTTCTTGAAGTAGAAACCAAGATGATGGAGACTCGTCCCTAAGTAGCCGAAACACCTTAGGAAACGGAAAAACCGCGAACTCAAAATCTCAAACGTCAAATGTCAAAATGGTGGTAGCGGAAAGCGTTGGTGGTTTGCACTTGGCAATGCGGAAGTGAAATGATGGGCTATACACGTGTCGAAGTTGAAGTTGTCGTCCCTAAGTAGCCTAAACACCTTAGGAGACACAAGCCACAACTCAAACAAGCTCAAACAACAATTAGATTAAGTTGGGTTGTCGGAAGTGTATGGTGGGCAAGGTTATGCGGAAATGGTGGTGGTGGTTGATGAAGAAGCAAACGTCCCTAAGTAGCCGAAACACCTTAGGATACTGAAATCACTACTCAAGCAACCACTAAAGCTATATGGAACAAAATGGAATAGGTTGCGGAAGTCGGTGGTGGTGTAGCGGATGATGTGGTGGAAGCCCTAGGCAAAGATGCCCAAATTCCAAAATTTTGATGGTGTCAAATGGTGATGGTGGCATTTTTGTTGGAAGGGGGATGTCAATAGCTTCAAAACGAGCTAAAGAACGTCAAAATCGGACTCCAGATGAATAAGTTATGGTCAAAACGGTGAAACACGGGAGGCTGAAATGCCAGGGGCGGACATCCGAGGGTTTGGCCGGATGTCCAGAACCGCGCGCGAAAATGCGCTCCAGGAGCCGGACGTCCGAGCTAATGGCCGGATGTCCGGGATGGCCGGATGTCCGGGGGTCGGGCCGGATGTCCGGGCTCCAAATCCGAGGATGAACTCGAGGAACTCGATTTTGGGGAGGAAATTGATGATTTCGAGGGCAAAATTTTATGGATTTCGTGGAGGAAAGATGGGGAAACTTTGGGAGATGCTAGATCCACTTGAAACCAAGCAAATCCATGGATCAAAATCAACAAAACATCATCAAACCAACAAATCACAAAAAAATTGGGGGCTATTTTTGGTGGGGATTTTCGGATTTAGGACGAAATCAACAAAATCAAGCTAGAAAACAAAGGGTAGGGGCTCCAAAAACATGATCAACGTGGCTCATGATACCAAGATGATGTAGGGCGGAACCCTAGGGGCCGATCTTTCATGTCTGGAGATGATCCCTATGAGGAACACGAAGAACGCGCGGAAGGAAACGAGGGAAATCACTGGGGAAAACAAGAGAAACACTCAACCAATAAGAATATGATCACACATGTGCTAGATCCAAGAAACACAAAGAGATACACGGTCCAAATCCAACAAAGACGATACAAACAGCGATAGTTCATCTGCGAGAGGAGGTCTTGATTCCACGAGGGATCTTCCCGTAAAGGGGTCTTGAATCTAGGTGGATCTTCTCCGAAGAGGCCCGGTCTCTCACGAGGAGGAGATCCGTATGGATGAGCAAAGCTCTATCTCAAATGATCTAATCCTTTACTAACCCTAACTAGGAGGAGGTGGGGGAGTATATATATTGCTAGCCCACTAAGGGGTAAGTGAGAGGGAGATACATGGGCCCTTGGCCCGTTCTCTGCACACAGGCATGTGCCGGATGTCCGGGCTGGGGGCCGGATGTCTGGCGGCTCACGAAGAGATGGATGTCCGGGCCTCGGCCGGATGTCCGGGCTGGAGTTGCCCAATTCTTCTTCTCTCTGGATAGCGTGCGCCGGATTTCCGGGCATGCGCTGGATGTCCCGCCCGTCGCGGGGCGCCGGATGTCCGGGGGTCGGCCGGATGTCCGGCCGCTGTAGAGTCGCTTGGCGTCCGTCTCTCTCTGGTCTTCTTTTGGGTGGTGGCGCCGGATGTCCGGGCTCCTGCCGGATGTCCGGCCGCTGTAGCTCCACGGCGACTCCACTTGCGGCACTTGTTGATCCGCTTCCGTGTGGACTTGTCCTATGCTTCGAGCATCTCCATGGTTGTCTCCTCGGTTCCTGAGCATACATAGTGTCTTTGCATTAGGTAGCAACCATATCTCGCACATGTGTAAAGGGGAAGCATTTAGGAACGGGCTCACCTTGTGTCCAATGGCGTATGTTAGAGGTCTCGTCGTATGTCCACTTGGGGCTTGGGGATTAGTCATAGTGTACATGGGGATGATCGTCGGATGCTCCACATCAGAAGCGCTGTAGATAGATGGGGGAAGGTGATGGAGATGTTGGTGAAGATGATGAAGGTGTCAGTGTAGATCGCGGTGATGATGATGGCCCCAGCGGCGTTCCGACGCCACCGGGAGAGAGGGGAGAGATCCCCCCTTCTTCTTCTTCTTCCTTGACCTTCTCCCTAGATGGGAGAAGGGTTTCCCCTCTGGTCCATGGTCTGCATGGCGTGGGAGGGGCGAGAGCCCCTCCGAGATTGGATCTGTCTCTCTGTCTCTCTCTGTTTCTGCATTCCAGATTCTGCCCTTTCACCGTTTCTTATATTCCCGGAGATCCGTAACTCCGATTAGATTGAAACTTTGAACAATTTTTTTTCCGGATATTAGGTTTCTTGTGGCGAAAGAAGGGCAACAACGCCTTACAGGGTGTCCATGAGGGTCAGGGGCGTGGCCACCCCCCTGGGGCATGCCCCTGCCTCGTGGGCCCCTCGAGCATCGTCTCGCGTTGATTCCACTTCTCAAAATTCAGATATAGTCCAAAAAAATCACCATCCGTTTTTATCCCGTTTGGACTCCGTTTGATATGGTTTTTCAGCAAAACAAAAAACATGCAACAAACAAGAACTGGCACTGGGCACTGGATCAATATGTTAGTCCCAAAAATAGTATAAAAAGTTGCCAAAAGTATGTAAAAGTTGTAGAATATTGGCATGGAACAATAAAAAATTATAGATACGACGGAGACATATCATCGAGCGGATTAAGTGTCCGGTCCCGCTCCCCGAAAACCCAGCCGATCCTCTATTAATGAAGATGCTATTCCCGGTGCCCTACCAGGCGCCGACAAAGAAGGACAAGAAGAAGAAGAAGACCAAGGAGGCCAAAGGTGACCTCCATCCTGAAGAGACTTCGGCGCTGTGTCCAGAGGAACTGAAGCTCCTTCCTCTCGCGAGGAAGACAAAGACAAGGACGAGGAGGAGGAGGATGAAGTAGAGAACCCTCCTCCCAAAGTGAAAAAGAGAGCGGCCTCCATAGATCCAGAGGAGGGGGCGTCTAAGAGGGGAAAGATATCCCTCTTCGATGACTCAGATTCGGGCACCAAGGCCGTTCCCAAGCACCCCCCCTGGCACCAAGCCCCTTGCCGAATCGTGGGTACCTTCAGATGCGTTGTATACATCTGTCGGATGTGGGGTTCCGGCAAAACCCTTAAGGTTCAAACTCTGGGGTGCGCGCGAAGATCTTCCCTCTACCAATTCACGTCCTAACGCCTCGCTGAGAATCTAAGCTACACGATGAACAACACAAGGGACGCAAGGTTTATACTGGTTCGGGCCACCGTCGTGGTGTAATACCCTACTCCTGTGTGTGGTGTGGTGGATTGCCTTAGGGGCTGATGATGAATAGTACAGAGGGAGAACAACCTCGCAAGGGGTGTTCTTGTGGTGGTGTTCTGCTTGGGAAGGATTCGATCCACCCCCCAACCTTCTCTATCCTTTGGTGGCTAGCCCTATATATAGAGGCCCTAGTCCTCTTCCCAAATATTGAGCGAGAAGGGCACCAACAACGGCCATTTTGAAGGGGAATATCTAGTACAACTTATCCTGATTAAAGTTGGTCTTCGGCTGCCAAAGGCACTGGCGATGACGCCGTCTTGGGCTCCACGGTGACCTCCGTCCTGCCGCCCTACTGGTCTTGGTCTCGTTGCACTGAAATAGTAACCTTTACTAGGTACCTCGGTACTCCGTGCCTGCACTTGCCCCCTTTGCACCAAAGAGGAAACAAGGACACTGCACAGGCCGGCGCCCGCCTGGTCTCGATCGTCATGGCTTGCGTCACGAGCACCTCGCGAGGTACCCTTGCCTTGATATCTCCGCCTCCTCGCGAGCTTGCTTGGTGAGGCCGCTCCTGAGGAAGCCTTATGTCGTCCGCCCCATGAGGCTTGGACCCTCGCGAGGGTCTTGAGCTTGAATCGATGAAGATGGGCCACACTGGGCCACCACTTGAGCCACGCCACAGGCCGCAGGCAGGCCAGTCTAGGGACCCCCGTTCCCAGAACACCGACAGTAGCCCCCGGGCCCAAAGGTGCGCTTGGACTTGGCTTAGCAGAGAAGCGAAGGGGCAAGTGCGGAGCGCCGTGGGCCCCAACAGCCTGTGGCCTTGGGCGCCACGTGGCGGTTGATTGGACGTGGGCGTCTCCGCATCCCCACGCCGCCTCGGCAACTCCCCAACTAACAGAAGGGCTGGTCCAGGTTAGGCTTACTTTCATTGCTCTCATTCGTCTTACTTCAGATCCCCTTTCTTGCCCTTCGCCATCTTCCTTCCGAAATCTCCCTGATCCGCCTCAATTCTCACCTCCGGCGACCAATGGCGCCTCGCAAGACCCCGGCCGGGGCTCCACTGGCCTGGTACTCGCCGGCTCTGGATCCCCCAAACATGACGGAGAAGAATCTCGCCCTCACGCGCCTGATGACGGCGGCGCAGGGCAGCGAGATGGGGGAGACCGCGCTCTGGCCCGGCTCCGCTCAGCCAGAAGACAAGGGGAGCAGTTTCTATCCGTTCTTCATGAGCGCCATCATTGCTGGTCTGGTGCCTCCTTTCTCTGAGTTCTTCCTTGATGTCCTCCGCCAATACAATCTGCATGCTTTGCATCTCCACCCCAACTTTGTCCTTCTCCTGGTGATCTTTGCCTACTACTATGAGGCACATGTCGGGGTGATGCCCTCGGTGGCCTTGCTGCGCCATTTCTTCTCCCTCCGAGTTTCTGGCACCCACATCTCTGCGTGTGCGGGCTTTGTCACGTACTCCAAAGCCAACGCCATATCGAAGGCTGGGAAGAGGGTCAACGGCTTCCGGAGCAAGTGGGTCATGATGGACGCCGGACACATCCACCCCCGGATGGCACTGCCCACGGGGCAGCCCCAGGCCATAGAAGTGTGGTCCCGTGCGAAGCTCGACGACCGTCGGGCGATGCTGCTGTTGGAGAAGATGAACACAGACCTGAGGCCGGGCAACCTGAGGGCGGCGAAGCTGACCAGGGCCACGCTCCTGAGGGAGTTCTTGGTGCATCGGGTGGCTCCACTTCAGGCGCACTCGCGCCCGTTGTGGAGGCTCGGGGATGCGGATGCCGTCCTCCACCTGAGTTCGGTGGCCCTGGCCAACGAGGATCTGGTTGCGGCCCTCCACTCCCTGGTCGGGGAGGATGTGGCGAGCCCGGAGGGCGCTCCGGTCCCCTTGTTTCTCCATGATGACTGGGAGCTGGTAGTGAACGCCATGCCCACCTTCAATGGGGAAGGACTGGTACCGGCGGAAGCTCCTGGGGATCTGGCGGCTATGGCAATGGTGGACTTCTCCTCCGACGACTCCGGCAGGGGGGAGGAGGAAGATGAGGAGGAGGAGGAAGAGCACGACTCCGAGGCGACCACCGAGGGGACGGGGGAGATTTCCCCTTGGCGCAGGTCCAGCACCCTCTGCTCCATGCCGGACGACAACAAGGCCGGCGTTAGGCGAGGGGGAGAGGACCCGCCCTTGGTCCCAAAGAAGGACAGGACGGGGCTGATCTCCTGCGGATCTACCCCATCCCTGGGGCTGCTTTAAGCCAGCTCCAGCCCCTTTGGTGCGCCTTCTGCTTCCAGACCTCCCGAGGCTGAGCCCCGCAGGAGGCTTTCAGGCTTTAAGCTTTGCCGGAGGCCGTTTGAGCCCACGGCAACCGACCAGTAAGTGCTTGACTTCTACTTTGCTTCCCATTTCTGTCATCGAGCCTTGATGTCTTTCTTCTTTTGGCTAGGCCGCTGCCTGCGGCGAAGAGGCTGAAAGGGGCCTCGGCGGCCCTACTCGGGGCAGGCTCGTCTGCCGGGACTGCGCCTTCATCTGCGGGAAAAGGAGGCAGCGAGGCTCGCGCCTCCCCTGCCCGGACATCCTCGCGAGGCCAAGAGGGACGCACTGGCGTGAATCCATCCCCCGTGGCCCTGCTGACTCCAGAGGCGCCCGCGCTTGTCGCTGTCGTCGAGGCCGCCGAGGCTCAGAAGGCCCCGATGCCTGATGTAGTGATCACGCTGTCGTCTTTTCCTCCTACTCCACCGGCTGTCGTCTCCCCCACTCCTTCCACCATCTTGGATCGTGCTGCTGCCGAACTGGGTCGGCTGCGAGAAGATCTCCAGGGCACCGACCCCCGCCTGGTGGCCGGGCGCCTAGAGTTGGTCTCTGGCTAGGTCCGCTCTGACGCCTCCGTCCGAGCGGCGCCGAGCCAGGCTGTGTTGGCCTTCAAGGAGGAGAAGCAAGCCACCTCACAGGCCAAGGCCGCTCACGATGCGGCTTTGGGTGATGCTTCAAATGTACGGAGCCACTGAAAGGCGCTGGAGGACGAGCTGCAAGGCCCGCGTGATGAGCTTGCCAAGGAGGTCCACGACCGCCAGGAGAAGGAGGAGGAGATGAAGGCTCGGGAGGCTGCCGTCAGGGGCCGCGATGCCGAGCTCTCAGCTGATCGCAGTCGACTGGAGACGCTAGAGCAGGCGCTGAAGGTGGAGAGGGTCGAGCTGGACGCCAAGGCGAAGGTCCTGCCTGAGGATCTGGTGGCCTTTGCGGATTTGGAGGAGAGGGCCCGCACATCGCTGAAGACGCTCTATGACGGCGGCTTGGAGAAGCCGCTGGCTGGCACCAAGGACGGCCCCGCCCAGCTGCTTCCCTTCTTGGTCCAGGCGCTTGAGGATGTCACGGACGACATCGGCCGCACGGCCGAGGCCGAAGCTCGCTTCCTTTCTTCCGCAGTGCTGTCGCGCGTCCTCAGCCACGTCTACCTTCGCGACCCCAACGCCATCCTCGACAGTCTGCTGGAGCCTGTGAGCGGCGAGCTTGCCGCCGCCGCTGCTGAGGCAGTGAAGGGCCGAGCGGAGGCCTTGGTGGCGAAGTTCTGTGCCTTCAGCACCACACCCAAGCGAGGTGCCGTCGGACCCGCGGCTTCGGGGGGTGGAGCTGACAAGCGCAACCCTACCACCAGCGACGGTGCTGCCGAAGGGTGACCTCCTCGCGGCTTCTGTCATGTTCCAACTCCTGCAACATGCACCGTGCCTCGTGGAGGTGTTTAAACTTGTATTTGGCATTGTGAGAACAATTTATGGTCTGTAATGTTTGCTTCTGAATTTTCAGGATTTGTAGTTTTCCTTCCTATTTGCTTTGTGTTCTACGTCGGCAGGGCCGGGCCCCGCGCATACCTCAGCCACCGTTAGCCCCGACCGGATCACCAGGACGGGACTAAGGAGTGAGGAGCTACGTGACCAGTTAGGCTCCTGAGTTGCGATGCTCAGGAGTCCCCCTTGACGCGCAAACAACAAATAGGGAGGTGGTGTAGGGGTGGATTTGTCATTCTACGTCGGCAGGGCCCGGCCCCGCGCATACCTCAACCGCCGTTAGCCTTTCGGAACTAAGGAGTGAGGGGCTA
>NC_041393.1:167945260-167988443 GCF_002162155.2 Triticum dicoccoides
GACCAGGTCCGAGGGACCTGGCTAGGTGGCGTGCGCCGGCGTGTAGCCCCCGTGTCCAGCCCCCTCGTGTGGCGCTCTCGAGAGGAGGCGTTGTGGTGAGGCCAGACACTGAGCTCTCGGCTCCCTGAGGTTGATACAGCCGTGGGCTGCCCTCAGTTGTTTATCACCAGCGCGGAGGATAGTGCTTCCGTAAGTGTACGGGCATAGCCAGCACGGAGCATGGTGCTTCCACTGGTACGTGGGAGGCCCCCCCCCTCCGGGAGGAGCCCCCGGGGCGTGTACAGCCCCGCCCTGACACGTGGTTGGCACGGTAGGGCTAGACGAGGTGTATCTGGGCACCCGTGAGCCAGCGTGGGACTCACAGGGCCCTACCTCAAGGCGGGTTGCACCTGGCTCTAGGCCTTTGTTGGTGGTATGTTCTTGCAAGGTGGTTAGATGCAAATGCTCTACGTCCTCAGGTCTCAGCCCTCGAGCAAGCTCAGCCGTCGCTGGTATGCCAGGTCGCGATGCCGTGGACAAGGCCAAGAGGTGAGGGCTAGGGAGCCGGTAAGAGCCCCTAAGTCGTGATGCTCAGCCCCCCTTTTAATGTGCAAGCGGTTTGCATGAGGGGAAAGGAAAAAGGGGGCTGTGGTAGGCAGCGGACGATGATCATAGCAGGTTGAGCGTGAAAGAGCAGACCAACTTAGATAGATGCGAGAAAGATACACGCCACTGGGTCAGGCCCGAGCGGCTTGGGGATGATGCAGCCCGAGGGGCACCCCCAGGAAGGTAAACTAAAGACATGAGAAAAAGAGATACATGCCGTAGGGACAGACCGACGCGACCTGGGAATAATGCAGCCCTGGGGGCGCTCCCAGCTGAAATGGAACTTGAAAGATGTCACCTGATACCATTGCAGACGGAGGGATGTTGGACTAGCAGGCGACGCGCGGTGAAGAAGCCAATCCTCACGAGCCCTCGGGGCCCTGAGCCTCGGGAGGCTCCGGGGGTCCGGGCAGCTCTTCAAGGACCATCTCCATCTCTGCCAGGACCGCGTAGTGCCTGGCCTCCTAAGCTTCCAGAATGCTCCGCACCAGGCGTTGATGAGCAGCGGCCGCATTCGGCAGGACAAGAGGCATGCGAACATAGCTGTGAGGTGGACCCTCGCAACGTCCCACGCGTGAAGGCCAGAGGCGCTCCTGAGACGCGGCTCGGTTGAGTCCTGGTACATCGATGCAGACGCGCAGCCCGCCATCCTCGCCTGGATGGGGAGCTACACCGGGTAAGCGGCGGCTTCCGCGCATGACTCTCGATTCCTGCAACTCCTGAGTGACCTTAGTGATGAACTCCTGAGGGTTGGGTCCTTCTTGCCTCATGCCTTCCTGCGGGGAACGTGCCGTGAAGCATGCCTCCAAGTGGTGCCTGAGCGCCTCCCTCGTGATCTTGGCAAAGTCAGTGGCCCTCCAGGAGAGAGTCCCCGAGCCTTGCCCGAGGAGGGCGCCGGGCATGCCTTCCTATGCGACGGAGGGAGGCACCCCTTGGACGGGCGCGGATCCTGGCGCCGTGCCACCGGAGGTGCCTGCCTCCGGAGGTCTCGGGCCAGGTGATGTCTTCTTCTTCTTGGGAGCTGCCTCGGGAAGGTTCCCGCTCTTGTGATTTGGGTCCTCGATTGAAGTGGCTTGGAAAGCATGCTCGAGAGAGCACACTGCATCCTTCCCTGCACAGGGGATCATGATGACTCTGCCGTTTCCCGACATCTTGAGGACATTGTAGCCATGGTGAGTCACTGCCATGAACTTGGCTAGGGCTGGATACCCGAGGATGGTGTTGTACAACAGGCGAATGTGGGCAACGTCGAAGTCGATGAGCTCAGTGCGATAGTTCTTGCACTGTCCGAAGGTGACAGGGAGGTGGACCTGCCCTATTGGGGTGGTGGAACCATCAGTGACTCCTGAGAAAGGCTTGGTTGGCTGAAGCTGATCATACGACACTTGGAGATTGTTGAACGTTTCAATGGACAGAACGTTGAGTCCTGCACCGCCATCGATGAGGGTCCTGGTGACCTGCACATTGTTTATGACTGGGGAACAAAGCATGGGGAGGACCCCGACTATCGCTGCGCACTTGAGCTGATCCGCTGAGCTGAATGTGATGGCACACGTGGACCACCTGAGAGGGTGCGTGGCATCGAGCTTTGGGAGGACTGCATTCACCTCGCGAGCAAACTGCATGAAGATGCGCTGAGAGGCCGGGGCCTGGGCACCTCCCAAGATGCAAGCGATAGCACGCGGCTCCTAGAAGCCCCCCAGCCCCCTCGTCCTGATGCTGGTCTTCATTCCTCCTTGGTGGTGGTGGCAGAGGAGGAAGGCCTGCGTTGCCTTGCGGGCGATCCTCACGAGGATGATCCCTCCAAGCCCCCTCGCAAGGCTGGTCCTACCAGTGGTCCTTACGAGGCCGGTCACGCCACCCTTGGTGAGGGCCATGATCTTCCCATCATCCTCCACCTCTTCCTCCTCCTCGGCCATAGCCCCGATCATTGTGCTCGGGGCATCGGCCGACACGTCCTTCTCGCACGACCCTGAGCTCTTGACATTCGTTGGTGTTGTGGGTGTGGAGGTCATGGTACAGACAGTATCGGCTGCCCTTGAACGACTCCGGCTGGTCCCTACCGTGCTTCGTGTCTGGCTCTGCCGCGAGTACAACTACTCCCTTGCGCTTCACATCCTTAGCCTTGGACTTCTTCTCTTCAGGGTCAGCGGCTGGGAGCTCGAGGAGGGAGAGGCGTCCCTCCTTGGACCTTGCGCAGTTGGTCGCCAGGTTGAACAGCTCCAGAGACGTGCACAGATCTTCGTGGATCGCCAGTTCCTCCTTCATCTTGATGCCGCAGACGCTATCAGAGAAGGCTGAGATGATGGCCTCCTTAGTCACCTTGGGAATCTTGAGGCGAGCGTTGTTGAAGCGCTGGATGTACTTCTGCAGGGTCTCCCCAGGCTGCTGCTTGATGCGGCGTAGGTCACTCATGGTTGCGGGCCGATCGCGGGTGTGCTTGAAGTTCGCTATGAAGCGGGTGCGCATCTCATCCCAAGAGGAGATCGTGTTGGGAGGTAGGTTCAGGAGCCAGGTGCGAGCACCGTCCTTGAGCGCCATGGGGAACCAATTCGCCATGACTTTTTCGTCTCCATTGGCTGCTTCGATGCCCAGCTCGTAGAGCTAGAGGAACTCCGTGGGGTCGGCGGGGCCGTCATAGCGAGGAGGTAGATCCAGCTTGAACTTGCCCGGCCAGGCTACGCTGCACAGCTCGATGGTGAAGGCACGGCAGCCCGCGGTGGCCACCGGAGCCCTTTGCTGACGCGGGGCTTGATCCTGGAGGTCCCCACGCGCCACCGCCAGGGGCAGCGCGGGTTCTTGTCTCACTGGAGCAGGAATGCGATCATGGCGCACCGGTGCAGGGAGCACGCGAGCGCCTTCTTGGGGGCGAGGGATTTCTTGGCGGCTCCTTTCTTGTCGCGCGGGCGCCAGACATGGTGGGTCTCGTCCAGGGGCCGCGTGCCTTGGAGCCAGGGCGCCTTCTTGGGGAGGCGGCAACGTAGGCACCTCCGGAGCTGCATTACCCGTGCAGGATGGAGGGCAAGGCAGCGAGAGGGACGGCGCAGGAGAGCCTCCTGCGACACTGACGAGCTCGGTGATGCGAGCGAGCCATTTTTCGTAGAGGTCATCGAAGGGTCGGTAGTGCAAGAGCTCGGGCGCTAGGAGTAGTGCGGCGTGCGCGTCCGCGGGAGCGCGACGGGCGTGCGGTGACGAACCAGCTGGAGTCAGCGACGGGGTGGCGGTGCGGCCTTCCCGCCGCACCGAGGGATGTAGTGACGACGCCTGCTGCTCGTTCCCCGCCAGGCGTGGGCAGCAGGCGATGGGGAACGGCGGGGAGGCCCACCGACGGGAGCCGTCTGGGCGACATGGGCGGCGAGGGCAGCCCGACGCTCGGCCCGAGCTCGGCGAGCGTCAGCCATGGACGCGACGAACGATGGAACGCGGGATGGCAGAAGAAAAGATTCCGGTGCACCCCTACCTGGCGTGCCAAATGTCGGATGTGGGGTTCCGGCAAAATCCTTAAGGTTCGGACTCTGGGGTGCGCGCGAAGATCTTCCCTCTACCAATCCACATCCTAACGCCTCGCTGAGAATCTAAGCTACACGATGAACACCACAAGGGGCACAAGGTTTATACTGGTTCGGGCCACCGTCGTGGTGTAATACCCTACTCCAGTGTGTGGTGTGGTGGATTGCCTCAGGGGCTAATGATGAACAGTATAGAGGGAGAACAGCCTCGCGAGGGGTGTTATTGTGGTGGTGTTCTGCTTGGGAAGGATTCGATCCACCCCCAACCTTCTCTATCCTTTGGTGGCTAGCCCTATATATAGAGGCCCTGGTCCTCTTCCCAAATATTGAGTGGGAAGGGCGCCAACAACGGCCATTTTGAAGGGGAACATCTAGTACAACTTATCGGAGTAAAGTTGGTCTTCGGCTGCCAAAGGCACTGGCGATGACACCGTCTTGGGTTCCACGGTGACATCCGTCCTACCGCTCTGCTGGTCTTGGTCTCGTTGCACTGAAATAATAACCTTTACTTGGCACCTCGGTACTCCGCGCCTGCGCTTGCCCCCTTTGCACCAAATATGAAACAAGGACACTGCACAGGCCGGCGCCCGCTTGGCGCCCGCCTGGTCTCGATCGTCATGGCTTGCGTCACGAGCACCTCGCAAGGTACCCTTGCCTTGATCTCTACGCCTCCTCGCGAGCTTTCCTGGTGAGGCCGCTCCTGAGGAAGCCTTCTGTCGTCCGCCCCGCGAGGCTTGGACCCTCGCGAGGGTCTTGAGCTTGAGTCGATGAAGATGGGCCGCACTGGGCCACTGATACGTCTCCAACGTATCTATAATTTTTGATTGCTCCATGCTACTTTATCTACTGTTTTAGGCAATATTGGGCTTTATTATCCACTTTTATATTATTTTTGGGACTAACGTATTAACTGGAGGCCCAGCCCAGATTTGCTGTTTTATGCCTATTTCAGTGTTTCAAGGAAAAGGAATATCAGACGGAGTCAAAACGGAACGAAATCAACTAAGAAGTTATTTTTGGAAGGAAAGCACCCGATGGACTTGGAGTGCACGTCAGGAGATACGGGAGGTGCTCAGGAGGGTGGGGGGCGCCCCCCCTAGGCGCGCCCTCTGCCTCGTGGGATCCCCGTAGCTCCACCGACGTACTTCCTGCACCCATATATACCTATGTACCCAAAAACTTCCAGAACAGAACCTAGATCGGAAGTTCCGCCGCCGAAAGCCTCCAGAGCCACTAAAAACCAATCGGGACCCTGTTCCGGCACCCTGCCGGAGGGGGATCCCATCAATGGAGGCCATCTTCATCATCCCGGCGCTATCCATGACAAGGAGGGAGTAGTTCACCCTCAAGGCTGAGGGTATGTACTAGTAGCTATGTGTTTGATCTCTCTCTCGTGTTCTCTCTCGTGTTCCTCTATGGCACGATCTTGATGTATCCCGAGCTTTGCTATTGTAGTTGGATCTTATGATGTTTCTCCCCCTCTACTCTCTTGTGATGAATTGAGTTTCCCCCTTTGAAGTTATCTTATCGGATGGAGTCTTCATGAGAACACTTGATGTATGTCTTGCCGTGATTATCTGTGGTGACAATGGGATATCATGTGCCACTTGATGTATGTTTTGGAGACCAACTTGCGGGTTCCACCCATGAACCTATGCATAGGGGTTGGCACACGTTCTTGACTCTCCGGTAGTAGCTTTGGGGCACTCTTTGAAGTACTTTTATGTTGGTTGGATGAATCCGAGATTGTGTGACGCATATCGTATAATCATGCCCACGGATACTTGAGGTGATAATGGAGTATCTAGGTGACATTAGGGCTTTGGTTGATTTGTGTCTTAAGGTGTTATTCTAGTATGAACTCTATGATGGATTGAGCAGAAAGAATAGCTTTATGTTATTTTACTACGAACTCTTGAATAGTTAGAACAGAAAGGATAACTTTGAGGTGGTTTTGTACCCTACCATAATCTCTACGTTTGTTCTCTGCTATTAGTGTCTTTGGAGTGACTCTTTGTTGCATGTTGAGGGCTTGTTATATGATCTATCTATGTTATTATTGTTGAGAGAACTTGCACTAGTAAAAGTATGAACCCTAGGCCTTGTTTCCTATCATTGCAATACCGTTTACGCTCACTTTTATCGCTCGCTACCTTGCTGTTTTTATTATTTCAGATTACAAAAACCTATATCTACTATCTTTTTTGCACTTGTATCTTCATCTCTTCGCCGAACTAGTGCACCTATACAATTTACCATTGTATTGGGTGTGTTGGGGACACAAGAGACTCTTTGTTCTTTGGTTGCAGGGTTGTTTGAGAGAGACCATCTTCATCCTACGCCTCCTACGGATTGATAAACCTTAGGTCATCCACTTGAGGGAAATTTGCTACTGTCCTACAAACCTGTGCACTTGCAGGGCCAACAACGTCTACAAGAAGAAGGTTGTGTAGTAGACATAAAGATCTTTTCTGGCGCCGTTGCGGGGGAGGCTAGGTAAAGGGTACTCACACTCCGTCACTAAGCTCTTTTCTGGCGAGGTGAGCGCTTGAAGGTATATCTTTAGATCTTGCAATCGAATCTTTTTGTTTCTTGTTTTAGCACTAGTTTAGTTTATAAAAGAAAATTACAAAAAAATGGAGTTAAGTTTGTCTCATATGTTTCACCTTTTTAATATCTTTCGTGAGTATGATGGAAAGGAAAATTGTGCTCAAGTACTACAAGAAGAATTACATAGAATTCTTGGCATAAAATACGTGAAAGATGAGCATGATTGCAATGTTGTTAGTATGAATTCCTTGAATATCCATGATGCTAATGATACGCAAAGCCACAAGCTTGGGGAAGCTATGTTTGATGAAGATAATATTTTTTATCCCCCAAGCCTTGATGAGCAAATTTACTATGATGAAAGCATGCCTCCAATCTATGATGATTATTGTGATGACACATATGCTTTAAAGAATAATGATAACCATGAAACGCGTCATCTTGATCTTAATTTTCAATCACATGATAGTTATTTTGTTGAGTTTGCTCCCAGTACTATTCATGAGAAGAATTTGCTTATGTAGAGAATAGTAAAATTTCTATGCTTGTAGATCATGAAAAGAATGCTTTAGGTGCTGGTTATATTGTTGAATTCATTCATGATGCTACTAAAAATTATTATGAGAGAGAAACATATGATTGTAGGAATTGCAATAATGTCAAGTTTCCTCTCTATTTGCTTAAAGTTTTGAAGCTATGCTTGTTTTACCTTCCTATGCTTGTTGATTATTGTTCCCCTAAGTTGTTTTCTCACAAAATCCCTATGCATAGGAAGTGGGTTAGGCTTAAATGTGCTAGTCATTTTCTTCATGATGCTCCCGTTATGTTTCAATTCTTATCTTTCATGTGAGCATCATTGCTATCATCATGCCTAGCTAGAAAGGCATTAAAAAAGCACTTGTTGGGAGACAACCCAATATTTATCCTTACTGTTTTTGTGTGTCCACATGATTATGCTACTGTATTAATCATGTTTTATAGCTTTTGTTTCAATAAAGTGCCAAGTAGAACCTTTGGGAAGACTTGGGTGAAGTTTATGTGATCTTGCTGTAGAAAACAGAAACTTTTGCGCTCATGAGATTAGCTTCCATGTTTTACCGGAAAGTGCTTTTAGGTTGATTCTTTTTGAAGATGATTAATAGACAAATTTCTCAGGTCCAGCAATTTATTTCATAATTTTTGGGGTTCCAGAAGTATACGTTTGATACAGATTACTACAGACTGTTCTGTTTTTGACAGATTCTGTTTTCTATGTGTTGTTTGCTTATTTTGATGCATCTATGGCTAGTATTAAGTGGTATGAACCATAGAGATGTTAGAATACAGTAGATATTACACCAATATGAATTTATAATGAGTTCATTACAGTACCTAAGTGGTGGTTTTATTTTCTTATACTAACGGAGCTTACGAGTTTTGTTTTGAGTTTTGTGTGGTTGAAGTTTTCAAGTTTTGGGTAAAGATTTGATGGACTGTGGAATAAGGAGTGGAAAGAGCCTAAGCTTGGGGATGCCCAAGGCACCCCAAGGTAATATTAAAGGATAACCAAGCAACTAAGCTTGGGGATGCCCCGGAAGGCATCCCCTCTTCCGTCTTCGTTCATCGGTAACTTTACTTGGAGCTATATTTTTATTCACCACATGATATGTGTTTTGATTGGAGCATCATTTTATTTTGTTAGTTTTTGCTTGCTGTTATTTAGAATAATGTTTTGCATCTTTAGTTTCAATAAAAAAGCCAAGTATAGCCTTTGCTATGCTTATTTTGCTAGTATACATGTTGCTGTTTGGAAACAGAAAGTTTACCGCTGTTGCAAAAATTCCCTAGAAAAATCAGAGCATGGTCTAACGTTGAATCTTTTTTAATATTTAGATCTGATAAATTTATTACAGTGGGAATTTTAGTTCATAATTTTTGGAGTCAGGGAAGTATTGTTACTCTTGCATTGTTTATAGACTGTACTGTTTTGGCAGATTGCTGTTATGTTTGCATTGTTTGCATATGTTTGCTAGTTTAATGATTCTATTTGAGGATATGAGTATTAAATATGCAGAGGCATTTAGTATTCAATGTTGAATAATAATGTTAGTGATTTGTTACAGTAGGAGATGATAAGGTTTTGCATTGGTTTATACTAACCTATCTCATGAGTTCTTGTTGAGTTTGTTGTGAATGAAGCTTTTGATAAAAAGAAGAGAAACCATGATATGAGAGGAATTAAGGAGACACAAAAGTTCAAACTTGGGGATTCCCAAGGAACCCCAAGATAATATTTAAAGAAGTCTCAAGCATCTAATCTTGGGGATGCCCCAGTAGGCATCCCACCTTTCTTCTTCAACAACTATCGGTTAGTATCGGTTGAGCCTAAGTTTTTGCTTCTTCACATGAGTTGTGCTATCCTTGCCATGTAGTTTTCTTTAGATTTGCTTGCTGTTTAAATTAAGTATCAAGATCTGAAATTATTTAATGAGAGAGAGCAATACATGAATTGGAATTTGTTAGAATACTCTATGTGCTTCACTTATATCTTTTGAGCTTGATAGTTTTGCTCTAGTGCTTCACTTATATCTTTTAGAGCACGGTGGTGGATTTGTTTTAAAGAAACTATTGAACTATCATTCTTCACTTACATTATTTTGAGAGTCGTTAATAGCATGGTAATTTGCTTAATATTAATATACTTGGTATTCAAGATTTGTGAAACTTTCTTTTGAAGTGCGTTGAATACTAAGATAAGTTTCATGCTTGATAATTGTTTTGAGATATGGAGGTGATAATATCAAAGCAATACTAGTTGGGTGATTATGAATTTAAAGAATGCTTGTGTTGAAGTTTGTGATTCCCGTAGCATGCACGTATGGTGAACCACTTTGTGATGCAGTCGGAGCACAATATTATTTATTGATTGTCTTCCTTATGAGTGGCAGTCGGGGACGAGCGGTGGTCTTTTCCTACCAATCTATCCCCCTAGGAGTATGCATTTAATGCTTTGGTTTTTGATGACTTCTAAATTTTTGCAATAAGTGCATGAGTTCTTTTGATTAATGTTGAGTCCATGGATTATACGCACTCTCACCTTACCGCCATTGCTAGCCTCTCCAATACCGCGTACTTTTCGTCGGTATCATACACCCACCATATACCTTACTCAAAACAGCCACCATACCTACCTATCATGGCATTTCCATAGCCATTCCGAGATATATCTCCATGCAACTTTCCACCATTCCATTCATATGACACACATTACTTTTGTCATATTGCTTTTAGCATGAACATGTAGTTGACATTGTATTTGTGGCAAGGCCACCTTCATAATTTTCATACATGTCGCTCTTGATTCATTGCATATTCTGGTACACCGCCGGAGGCATTCATATAGAGTCATATCTTGTTCTAAGTATCGAGTTGTAATTGTTGAGTTGTAAGAAAAATAAGAGTGTGATGATCATCATTATTAGAGCATTATCCCAGTGAAGAAAGGATGATGAAGACTATGATTCCCCCATAAGTCGGGATGAGACTCCGGACTTTGTGAAAAATAAAAGAGGCCAAAGAAGCCCAAATAAAAAAAGAGAGGCCAAAGAAGCCCACCAAAAAGAAAAAAAAGAAAAAAAAAGAGAGAAAAAGAGAGAAGGGACAATGCTACTATCCTTTTTCAACACTTGTGCTTCAAAGTAGCACCATGATCTTCATGATAGAGAGTCTCATATGTTGTCACTTTCATATACTAGTGGGAATTTTTCATTATAGAACTTGGCTTGTATATTACAATAATGGGCTTCCTCAAAAGTGCCCTAGGTCTTCGTGAGCAAGCAAGTTGGATGCACACCCACTTAGTTTCTTTTGTTGAGCTTTCATATACTTATAGCTCTAGTGCATCCGTTGCATGGCCCGTTGATACGCCTAGTTGATGTGAGACTATCTTCTCCTTTTTTGTTTTCTCCACAACCACCATTCTATTCCACCTATAGTGCTATGTCCATGGCTCACGCTCATGTATTGCGTGAAAGTTGAAAAAGTTTGAGATTTCTAAAGTATGAAACAATTGCTTGGCTCGTCATCGGGGTTGTGCATGATTAAATACTTTGTGTGATGAAGATAGAGCATAGCCAGACTATATGATTTTGTAGGGATAACTTTCTTTAACCATGCTATTTTGAGAAGACATGATTGCTTTGATTAGTATGCTTGAAGTATTATTATTTTTATGTCAATATGAACTTTTGTCTTGAATCCTTCAGATCTGAATATTCATGTCACAATTAAGAAGATTTACATTGAAATTATGCCAAAGTATCACTCCGCATCAAAAATTCTTTTTTATCATTTACCTACTCGAGGACGAGCAGGAGTTAAGCTCGGGGATGCTTGATACGTCTCCAACGTATCTATAATTTTTGATTGCTCCATGCTACTTTATCTACTGTTTTAGGCAATATTGGGCTTTATTATCCACTTTTATATTATTTTTGGGACTAACCTATTAACCGGAGGCCCAGCCCAGATTTGCTGTTTTATGCCTATTTCAGTGTTTCGAGGAAAAGGAATATCAGACGGAGTCAAAATGGAACGAAATCAACTAGAGAAGTTATTTTTGGAAGGAAAGCCACCCGATGGACTTGGAGTGCACGTCAGGAGATATGGGAGGTGCTCACGAGGGTGGGGGCGCGCCCCCCTGCCTCGTGGACCCCCGTAGCTCCACCGACGTACTTCCTGCACCCATATATACCTACGTACCCAAAAACTTCCAGAACAGAACCTAGATCGGGAGTTCCGCCACTGAAAGCCTCTAGAGCCACCAAAAACCAATCGGGACCCTGTTCCGGCACCCTGCCGGAGGGGGATCCCATCACCGGAGGCAATCTTCATCATCCCGGTGCTATCCATGACGAGGAGGGAGTAGTTCACCCTTGAGGCTGAGGGTATGTACCAGTAGCTATGTGTTTGATCTCTCTCTCTCTCGTGTTCTCTCTCGTGTTCCTCTATGGCACGATCTTTATGTATCCCGAGCTTTGCTATTGTAGTTGGATCTTATGATGTTTCTCCCCCTCTACTCTCTTGTGATGAATTGAGTTTCCCCTTTGAAGTTATCTTATCGGATTGAGTCTTTATGTGAACACTTGATGTATGTCTTGCCGTGATTATCTGTGGTGACAATGGGATATCATGTGCCACTTGATGTATGTTTTGGTGACCAACTTGCGGGTTCCACCCATGAACCTATGCATAGGGGTTGGCACATGTTCTTGACTCTCCGGTAGTAGCTTTGGGGCACTCTTTGAAGTACTTTTATGTTGGTTGGATGAATCTGAGATTGTGTGACGCATATCGTATAATCATGCCCACGGATACTTGAGGTGACAATGGTGTATCTAGGTGACATTAGGGCTTTGGTTGATTTGTGTCTTAAGGTGTGATTCTAGTATGAACTCTATGATGGATTGAGCGGAAAGAATAGCTTTATGTTATTTTACTACGAACTCTTGAATAGTTAGAACAGAAAGGATAACTTTGAGGTGATTTCGTACCCTACCATAATCTCTACGTTTGTTCTCCGCTATTAGTGTCTTTGGAGTGTCTCTTTGTTGCATGTTGAGGGCTTGTTATATGATCTATCTATGTTATTACTGTTGAGAGAACTTGCACTAGTGAAAGTATGAACCCTAGGCCTTGTTTCCTATCATTGCAATACCGTTTACGCTCACTTTTATCGCTCTCTACCTTGCTGTTTTTATCATTTCAGATTACAAAAACCTATATCTACTATCTATTTTGCACTTGTATCTTCATCTCTTCGCCGAACTAGTGCACCTATACAATTTACCATTGTATTGGGTGTGTTGGGGACACAAGAGACTCTTTGTTCTTTGGTTGCAGGGTTGTTTGAGAGAGACCATCTTCATCCTACGCCTCCTATGGATTGATAAACCTTAGGTCATCCACTTGAGGGAAATTTGCTACTGTCCTACAAACCAGTGCACTTGCAGGCCCAACAACGTCTACAAGAAGAAGGTTGTGTAGTAGACATTAGCCACCACTTGAGCCACGCTGCAGGCTACAGGCAGGCAAGTCTGGGGACCTCCGTTCCCAGAACACCGACAACATCTAATCTTTCTTATGGATTATAAGAACAATATCCAATTTCATATCCCAGTCCGGCTCACGACATTCCTCAAGAATTTTCGTCATCGAGGGTCTTTCGTCGGAAAATATGGAGAGCGAGACGCCTCCACAAGCTTCCCTGCCTCCTAGGGCGGACAATCCCGAGGTGTCGTCCCTAAGGATTTCTCTAGGCTCCGGAGAAGTGAGGGAGAGGACCAATGCGGCACCGTAGGCTACCGAGAACATGGGGGGCGCAACCCCCATGGAGACCGGCCATGGGGGTGCTGGGTCATCCAACCCTCAACCGGATATTGTTCCGGAGACTCAAACGATTCTGGAATCGGATCGGCGACCCCATCTACAGGAGGGGGAGATGGCGACCTCTATGAATGCAGAGGCACCGAACATGCTGATGGATGTACTGCAAGGTGCATCCGTCTTGGAGCAGCACCGTACCTTAATGGGTACGATGGTTAAAAAAGTTCAGTCTGCTAAGAGCGGACTAGATGAAGCCTTTACGAGCCTACTAACAGGCTTCGAGGTATGCGATGTAATGTCTTTTAGCCGCTTTCCATAAAAATTCCACCTATATATAGATAGTAGCCCCTGAGACTCTTGTTGGCCAATGAAGGAGGGCGAGCAGAGGGTCTATAGGTATCCGCAGTAAATAACATACTTGGCCTTTTTGATAAAAATCAGGCTTCACTGTTAGGGGCGACCGCTCAGGACGCTGAAGTTTCCGAACTGAAGCGGAAGCTACAGCTAGTCGATAAGGACAATATCCAGATTAACAAGCGGCTCGACGAAGCGCAAGGTATGTTTCAAGTGCTCCGTATTCTATTGAATTACTTTGTAAATGCTTAAGTGAAGCTCACGTGCTACTATATGCATAATTGCAGATAGTGCTGCTGAGGTCGAGACCCTCAAGAGTGACCTTGCCCGTGCAAAGGAGCAAGCAAGGGTGAGCGATGCGGCTGCTGAGAAAGCGGCTGCCTATTTGAAGGATGAACAGGCCACCCGTCGCCAATTCGAGGAGCACATATCCAAGATTGAGCAGGAGCTCAAGGACACAACTCGCAAGTGCGAGCTCCTCGAGGCGGGGCTTAAAGCGAAGGCGGCCGAAGTCACCAAGGCCCTTCAGGACGCCCAAGAGGCGAGGTCCGAATCCCGCACGGCTCGCGAGGAGCTCCGACAAGCCAGACAAATAGCGGCTGGTAATTAAGCCCTTTCTTTTACAGTCTAAGTTTGGCGATCAAAGGTATGCCTTACTTAATCGACTATGGAGTTCTCGAGACTCCTTTGCGGAACTACCAAAGAGCGCCGCTGACACATTGCAATTCTACCTAGCCCAAGAGGGGCATGTGACGGAGAAGTTGTTCTGGTCACAATATGCGACGCAGGAGTGTTCGACGCTGCTGAACGACCAGATGGCGCAGTGGGCCGAGTTGCACAAGATGTCCAGAGCGGCCATGAAGGAGGTTATACTCCGACTGTGGCCGGCTGAACCCGTTCCAAGCAGTTGGCCTAGTGCAGCGACTAATCGATGTCGTGTCCCGAATTGATGCCATCAAATGGTCGGTGTGCATAGAAGGTTCACTCAGGGCCTTCGCCCGTGTCAAGGTGCACTAGGCCAAGATGAAAGCCACTGTTGTCGCGGTGGAGGGTCCCCCCGAAGGCAAGGACCACCGCACGCCGAAGCGTTATTTAAACGATGTCCTCGAGGGTGCTCACTTGATAGAGGGTCAATGCTCAAAGGACATTATATTCGGATGAATGTATCCAAATGTCCGGTCGTGTGTATTATAGATATCAAGGCTTTGTAATATATTTGTGCCATTATCTGAAGTTGCTTGACTCCTGTGCGGCCGTTTTTGTATGCTTGAGTGTTTTCCAGTCGTCGGCTTCGACCCCCGTGTAGGTGCTATGGGGGTGTTCGGAATAGCACATGAGCACTCTTGACCCAACATCTCGGTCCATGATGGAAGTGTCAGTGCGGCGAACCAGGCAATCAGACTATACGGCTTTACCACTCTCACTTAGCCATAGGAGTTTGATAATGGGGCTATAAAATATCCCCTAGTACGTATGTGACTATCGAATGCGGATGCATTACGTATATGACTGAAAAAATAGTCCTTCGTTTAATATGGAAAAATCGCTAAAGATTTAGAAAGTCACTGAGCGGCTGACCAACTCTCGCCTCATCATGACAGTCAGTTTTCGGCTTTCTCTACTGAGGTGCTTGACCGGACGAACCAGAAACACAATCGCAGTAGTTCTTCCTTTACTACCCTAGCCGAACACACGGAACGTAAGGTAGCAAACAGAGGAGCTGGGCAACCCAACTATTGACCAAAGACATGATTCGGAGCCGATGCATATAATGCCAAGCACGGGACGCCGAAGTGTGCTATAAAGCTATTCGGGCATTCGTTTAGCGGCGCATACGTGGCCATATAGAGCCCGTGGCAATGGGTGTCGAGGTATATGTGACAACTGGAGAGACGGAGTACAGTTTTATGAATAAAGTTGATACCGAAAAACTGTCCCTACTAGGATCTGATTGATACGTCAAGACATGATCTTACAGAGGGTATCATAAGTACCAAAATCATTTTACATGCCGGGGGTCTAATAATAAGGAGAAAATCTCAGTACAAGTCCTTTAAATAAGGTTTGGTCCAAAGAGTCCTTTGTATGTCCCACCGCACGTCTGCCCCGCTTTCGCCTTGTAGAGAGGGGTTCCTTAAAGGGAACGGTCTTCTGTTTCCCGCACGAAACCAGGCTCGAAGTGAGTCCTTGTAAGTCTGTATGGTATATGGGCTCGAATGCGCCTGTAGTAGAAAAGTAAGCAAAGAAGAGTGGAAGGTCATACAGGGTCGAGCCATACTATAGACCTACCCGTGTTGTGCCTCCATTGATGCCCAAAGTATTTTGAGTGCCTAATGATGCATGCACGGTACAAAGTCCGCGTGTGTGCGCAGCGATCGATGGAGGCGAAGCTGCTAGTCTAGCTTTGGAAGTACCGAGTCGCTAGCTTGCGGGACTGACCGGACTCTTTTAACAAAGTCTGGTAGCTTGATGGCCGAAGAGGTGTGCGGCTTGAGTGGGCCACTCTGTACTTCAGCTACGAGAGCCACAGTGTGCTCCTTAGTGTAGAGGCAGCGTTCCGTGTTTCCATTGACTGTTATGATGCCGCGTGGACCAGGCATCTTGAGCTTTAAATAAGCATAATGCGGCACCGTGTTGAATCGAGCAAAAGCGGCCCGTCCGAGTAGTGCGTGATAGCCACTTCGGAAGGGTACGATATTGAAGATCAAGTCTTCACTGCGGAAGCTGTCAGGCGAGCCGAAGACAACTTCCAATGTTATTGAGCCCGAGCAACGGGCCTCTACACTAGGTATTACTCCTTTAAAGGTAGTTTTAGTGGGCTTGATTCTTGACGGATCAATACCCATTTTGTAGAGGGTGTCCTCATAGAGCAGGTTAAGGCTACTGCTCCCTTCCATGAGGACTTACATGAGATGGAATCTGTCGATGATTTGGTCAAGGACAAAAGCTGCCGACCCTCCATGACGGATACTGGTCGGGTGGTCCTTTCGATCAAAGGTGATCGGACAAGCCGACCATTGGTTGAATTTTGGGGCAACCGACTCTATGGCGTAGACGTCCCTTAATGCACACTTGCGCTCCCATTTGGTGATGTGGGTGACATAGATCATATTTACTGTTTTGACCTCGGGGGGAAATTTCTTCTTCCCCCCTGTGTTCGGTGGGCGAGGCTCTTCATCATTGTCCTCGCCGGGCAGCCTTTTCCCCTTATGTTCGGCGTTGAGCTTGCCGACCTGTTTAAAGACCGAACAGTTTTTGTTGATGTGATTGGCAGGTTTATCAGGGGTGCCATGAATCTGGCAAGGCCGATCAAGTATTATGTCCAAGCTAGATGGACCATCTTTGTTTCCTTTGAATGGCTTCTTCCGCTGACCGGATCTTGAGCCATTGAATCCGGTGTTCACCGCCGTGTCTTCGGTATTGTTTTGACGCTTGTGCTTGTCACGTCATGGTTTTCCATTGCCATCCCTGGATTTAGAGGTGCCTGGGTTGCTGGTGCTATTGCTTCTACGAGCGAGCCAACTATCTTCTCCCATGCAAAAGCGGGTCATAAGTGCGGTAAGGGCTACCATGGACTTCGGTTTCTCTTGGCCGGGGTGTCGGGCAAGCCTATCATCTCGGACGCTGTGTTTGAAGGCCGTGAGGGCTTCGGCATCCGGACAATCTACAATCTGGTTCTTTTTAATTAAGAACCTGGTCCAGAGCTTCCGGGCTGATTCGCCGGGTGGCTGGATTATGTGACTAAGGTCATCGGCGTCCGGGGGCCAAACATAGGTACCTTGGAAGTTGTCTCTGAAGGCTTCCTCCAAGTCTTCCCAACTTCCAATAGAGTATTTGGGAGGCTATTCAGCCAAGGCCATGCTGGTCCCTTAAGTTTTAGGGGGAGGTACTTGATGGCGTGTAGGTCATCACCGCGGGCCATGTGGATATGGAGAAGAAAGTCTTCAATCCATACCGCGGGATTTGTTGTGCCATCATATGATTCAAAGTTCACGGCTTTAAACCCCTTTGGGAACTGGTGCTCCATTATTTCGTCGGTGAAGCATAGGGGGGTGTGCGGCTCCTCTGGATCAGGCAATGTCACGACACAGTTCGGATGGAGTCCGTATGCGGTTTTTGACCCGGGTGAGGTTGTGTTTATCGCGCCAGGCCTGATGGCCATCTTCTTGCGCTGGTGCACGTCCCCTTGATCCATAAATTGTATCTAGTATGACCGGCTCTATTGTCCAGGTCCCGTCGTAGGTCGTGTGTGTGCACTATAGCCGCTGTTTCTCTACCTCTAGGGCGAGGTGGTGCCGATTGGTGTTTGGCTTGGGTTGTCGCTCTGTCCCTGCCACGAGGTGGTCGGTCAGGCCTGTCAGATGCGTTACGCACTATCGGTATAGGCCCTGGGACCTCATCATCGAATTGGGAGAGCAACATGCGCTTTGGGTAACTCTTAGTTGGGCGCTCGAGGCCGTATTCCTCGGCTGCCAGGACATTAATCCATCTGTTATTGAGTAAATCCTGATCGGCTTGAAGTTGCTGCCGCTTCTTTTTCAGGCTTCTTGCTGTGGCTATTAGCCGGCAGTTAAAGCACTCTTGTTCGAGGGGGTCCTCTGGTACGATAAAGTCTTCATCGCCCAGGCTCTCATCCTCTTCAGAGGTCGGCAGGTAGTTACTATCCTCCGAACCCTCGTTCCCGATAGGATCATCGGGGCTGACTTGCCCCTCTTCCTAATCATCATGCTCGCATGTTGGCTCGACAGGGGCGTCTTGGTCTTCGTCATTGTCCGGGGTGTTATTGTCTCTGGTGCTGGTACTGCTTTCTTTTTCGCGACGCGATTTTGATCGGCGTCGCTGATGTCAACACTTCGGAGGTGCTTCAACAGGCTCATTCTCTAGATTTTCCCATCGTTGGCGTCATTCTCTTTGGGTGTGTCCACCATGTATATGTCATACGCGGAAGTGGTTGTCCAACATCCGGTAAACGGTGCGTTCTGGCTTTGCTCCTCTTCGGCATCGTCGTCCATACCGGCGATGTCTTTGGATGCGTAATCTAGCATGTCAGTTAAGTCATCGACAGTGGCTATAAAGTGGGTGGTGGGTGGGATATAAAATTCCCCGCCCTCAGCCCCTAGTGTGGGTTGGGCGTACTTTGGCAGCGGTCCTTCTGTAATGGCGAGGGATCGTATTAAGTCCAGGGCCTTGTTTAGGAGTGAGATTTGGACAGGGAGCGAGAATCCATGGAGCAGGGCGGGACAGGAGTTCCCAGGCCGAGCTAACACAGACCTCGAGTGTTCGGATCATGTGTTCGGGGAGGAGTCTGGCTTCGTGTTGCTGAAGGGAGCTGGGTATAACTCCGGGTCTGCTGGTGAAACAATCCCCTCTATATCTCCGGTGTTGAGCTTTATGGCTGCGGAGAGTCTGGCGGGCTCTAAACTCCCATTTTCGGACTCGGCGAGGTGTTCTAGTTAAAGGACCGGAGCTTCCATTGAGGCCGTGAACCCTTGGAAGATAAAGTCTCCTTGGATATCAGCGATGTAGTCTCGGTTACCAAAACTAATCTAATGACCAGGGGCGTAGCTGTCGATCTGCTCCAGATGGCCAATCGAATTGGCACGCAGTACGAAACCACCGAATACGAAGATTCGACTGGGGAGAAAAGTCTCCCTCATGGAAGTGTTGATGTGGATGGTTGATGGGCCCATCGAGCCTTCTGGTGACGACACCGTGGAACTCTCAATGAAAGCACCAATGTCGGTGTCAAAACTGACAGATCTCGGGTAGGGGGTCCCGAACTGTGCATCTAAGGATCAAAGGTAACAAGGAGGCAGGGGACACGATGCATACCCAGGCCCGGGCCCTCTTAATGGAGGTAATACCCTACTTCCTGCTTGATTGACTTTGATGAGTATAGGAGTTACAAGAGTTGATCTACCTCGAGATCGTAATGGCTAAACCCTAGATGTCTAGCCTGCATGATTGTGATTGCCCCTATGGACTTACAGAGTCGGTTTACAAAGAAAGGAAGATGCTTGATCCGAACGCCAAGCTTGCCATCCACGCAAAGGAGAGTCCCATCCAAACACGAGGGAAGGTCTTTGATCTCATATCTTCACAACCCATTAGTCCAGCCCATATCACATAGCCCGGACGCCCGAGGACCCCCTAGTCCAGGAGTCCCTTAGGGGGGCCACACCACCTCTCGTAGTCCAATTCGGTCTGGGCTAGGGGGGAGGGGGCGCCTCCAACTGGCCGCTGCCTGCTCTCTTCCAATAAGGCCCATGAAGGCCCATTATTCCCCCGGGGGGTTCCGGTAACCTCCCGGTACTCCAAAAAATGCCCGAATCTTTCCAAAACTTTTCCGGTGTCCGAACATAACCTTCCAATATATCAATATTTATGTCTCAACCATTTCAAGACTCCTCATCACGTTCGTGATCTCATCTGGGACTCTGAACAAAGTTGGGTCATCAAAAACACATAACTCATAATACAAATCGTCATCGAGTGTTAAGCGTGCGGACCCTACGGGTTTGAGAACTATGTAGACATGATCTAGACACATCTCCGATCAATAACCAATAGCGGAACCTGGATGCTCATATTGGCTCCTACATATTCTATGAAGATCTTTATCAGTTAAACCGCATAACAACATATGTTGTTCCCTTTGTCATCGGTATGTTACTTGCCCGAAATTCGATCGTCGGTATCATCATACCTAGTTCAATCTCGTTATCGGCCAGTCTCTTTACTCGTTCTGTAATGGTTCATTCCGCAACTAACTCATTAGTCACATTGCTTGCAAGGCTTATAGTGATGAGCACTACCGAGAGGGCCCAGAGATACCTCTCCAATACACGGAGTGACAAATCCTAATCTTGATCCATGCCAACCCAACAAACACCATCGGAGACACCTATAGAGCATCTTTATAATCACCCAGTTACGTTGTGACGTTTGATAGCACACAAGGTGTTCCTCCGGTATTCGGGAGTTGCATAATCTCATAGTTCGAGGAACGTGTATAAGTCATGAAGAAAGCAGTAGCAATGAAACTGTAACGATCATAATGATAAGCTAATGGATGGGTCTTGTCCATCACAACATTCTCTAATGATGTGATCCCGTTCATCAAATGACAACACATGTCTATGGTTAGGAAACATAACCATCTTTGATTAACGATCTAGTCACATAGAGGCATACTAGGGACACTTTGTTTTGTCTATGTATTCACACATGTACTAAGTTTCTGGTTAATACAATTCTATCATGAATAATAAACATTTATCATGATATAAGGAAATATAAATAAGAATTTTATTATTGCCTCTAGGGCATATTTCCTTCAGTCTCCCACTTGCACAAGAGTCAATAATCTAGTTCACATCGCCATGTGATTTAACACTAATAGATCACATCGTTATGTGATTACACCCATAGTTCACATCTCCATGTTACCAACACTCAAAGGGTTTACTAGAGTCAATAATCTAGTTCACATCGCTGTGTGATTAACACCCAAAGATTACTAAGGTGTGATCATGTTTTTTTTGAGAGAAGTTTAATCAACGGGTTTGTCAGATTCAGATCCGTATGTCTTTTGCAAATTTCTATGTCTACAATGCTCTGTATGAGCTACTCTAGCTAATTGCTCCCACTTTCAATATGTATCCAGATTGAGACTTAGATTCATCTGGATTAATGTAAAAGCTTGCATCGACATAACTCTTTATGACGAACTCTTTTTATCGCCCCCATAACCGAGAAATATTTCCTTAGTCTTCTTAGGTAACTGAGGATAACTTTGACCGCTATACAGTGATCCACTCCTGGATCATTATCGTACCCCCTTGCCAAACTCACAACAAGGCACACAACTGCTTTGATACATAACATGGCAAACTTTATAGAACCTATGACCGAGGCATAGGTAATGACTTTCATTCTCTTTCTATCTTCTTCCATGGTCGGGCTTTGAGTCTTACTCGACTTTACACCTTGTAATACAGGAAAGAACTCCTTCTTTGACTGACCCATTTTGAACTCTTTGAAAATCTTGTCAAGGTATGTACTCATTGAAAAATCTTATCAAGCATCATGATCTATCTCTATAGATCTTGATGCCCAATATGTAAGTAGCTTCACCAAGGTCTTTCTTTGAAAATCTCCTTTCAAACTCTCATTTATGATTTACAGAAAATTCTACATCATTTCTGATCAGCAATATGTCATTCACATATACTCATCAGAAAGGCTGTAGTGCTCCCACTCACTTTCTTGTAAATATAGGCTTCACCGCAAGTCTGTATAAAACGATATGCTTTGATCAACTCATCAAAGCATATATTCCAACTCCAAGATGCTTGCACCAGTCCATAGATGGATCGCTGGAGCTTGCACACCTTGTTAGTACCTTTAGGATCGACAAAACCTTCTGGTTGCATCATATACAACTCTTCTTTAAAATATGGCAATTGGTAACATGATTCAGACATATTTAAGCATTGCTACAGTTGAGAAAATCTCATTGTAGTCAACTCCTTGAACTTGTCGAAAACCTTTTGTGACAAGTCGAGATTTGTAGATAGTAATACTACTATCAGCGCCCGTCTTCCTCAAGTCGAGATTTATTTTCTATGGCTTGTCGATCATCGGGCAAGTCTACCAATGTCCACACTTTGTTCTCATACATGGATCCCATCTCAGATTTCATGGCCTCAAGCCATTTCGGGGAATCTGGGCTCATCGTCGCTTCCTCATAATTCGTAGGTTCATCATGGTCTAGTAACATGACTTCCAGAACAGTATTACCATACCACTCTGGTGCGGACCATACTCTGGATGACCTACGAGGTTCAGTAGTAACTTGATCTAAAGTTTCATGATTATCATCATTAGCTTCGTCACTAATTGGTGGCGGAGTCACTGGAACTGATTTCTGTGATGGACTACTTTCCAATTCGGGAGAAGGTACAATTACCTCATCAAGTTCTACTTTCCTCCCACTCACTTCTTTCAAGAGAAACTCTCTAGAAAGGATCCATTCTTAGCAATGAATATCTTGCCTTCGGATCTATGATAGAAGGTGTACCCAACAGTTTCTTTTCGGTATCCTATGAAGACACATTTCTCCAATTTGGGCTCAAGCTTATCAGGTTGAAGTTTTTTCACATAAGCATCGCAACCCCAAACTTTAAGAAATGACAGCTTTGCCAAACCACAATTCATACGGTGTCGTCTCAATGGATTTTGACGGTGCCCTGTTTAACGTGAATGCAGTTGTCTCTAATGCATAATCCCAAAACGATAGTGGTAAATCAGTAATAGACATCATATATCGCACCATATCTAATAAAGTACGATTACGACGTTTGGACACACCATTACGTTGTTGTGTTCTAGGAGGCGTGAGCTGTGAAACTATTCCACATTGTTTTAAATGAAGGCCAAACTCGTAACTCAAATATTCACCTCCACGATCAGATCGTAGAAACTTTATTTTCTAGTTACAATGATTCTCCACTTCACTTTGAAGTTCTTTGAACTTTTCAAATGTTTCAGACTTGTGTTTCATTAAGTAGATATACCCATATCTGCTCAAATCATCTGTGAAGGTCAGAAAATAATGATACCTGCCACGAGCCTCAACACTCATTGGACTGTATACATCGATATGTATTATTTCCAATAAGTCATTAGCTTGTTCCATTGTTCTGAAGAACGGAGTTTTAGTCATCTTGCCCATAAGGCACGGTTCGCAAGTATCAAATTATTCATAATCAAGTGATTCCAGAAGCCCATCAACATGGAGTTTCTTCATGCACTTTACACCAATATGACCTAAACAGCAGTGCCACAAGTATGTTGCACTATCATTATCAACTTTGCATCTTTTGGCATCAATATTATGAATATGTGTATCACTTCGATCGAGATTCAATAAACCATCAACATTGGGTGTATGACTATAGAGGGTTTTATTCATGTATATAAAATAACAATTATTCTTTGTCTTAAATGAATAACAATATTGCAATAGACATGATCTAATTATATTCATGCTTTAACGCAAACACCAAATAACATTTATTTAGGTTCAACTCTAATCCCGAAAGTATAGGGGTTGTGCGATGATGATCATATCAATCTCGGAACCACTTCGAACATACATCATCACTTCACCCTCAACTAGTCTCTATTTATTTTGCAACTCCTGTTTCGAGTTACTAATCTTAGCAACTGAACAAGTATCAAATACCCGGGGGTTACTACGAGCACTAGTAAGGTACAGATCAATAACATGTATATAAAATATACCTTTGTTCACTTTGCCATCCTTCTTATCCACCAAATATTTGAGGTAACTCCGCTTCCATTGACCATTTCCTTTGTAGTAGAAGCACTTAGTTTCAGGCTTAGGTCCAGCTTTGGGCTTCTTCACGGGAGTGACAACTTGCTTGCCATTCTACTTGAAGTTCCCTTTCTTTCCCTTTGCCCTTTTCTTTAAACTAGTGGTCTTGTCAATCATCAACAGTTGATGCTCTTTCTGGATTTCTACCTTCATCGATTTCAGCATCATGAAGAGCTCACACTACAAAGAAAAGACACATCCGTGACATTTTGGGCCGAACGAATTTTTTTTTGTCATACTTATGACACTTCTATGACGATAATTGTGACAAAACCCTGTATCATCATAGATGTGGTGGGCTCCTACTTCGGTGACAAAAAATCATGACAGAAAATGGGCTTTTCCTCCTGGGCGGGCCGGAGACGCAGCTACATGACATTCTTTGGGACGTCCATGACGGAAAAAACCGTGGTAGAAGCGAGGGCAGGGAAAATTTCAGCGAGTTCCCGGTAACGGTGGGTGGTCGGGGGCCGAGCGATGCGTGTTTCTCTCGTACACATACGCATGTGTGTGCGAGGCGTTCGGCTCTAACTGAACCTGAGCGAGGAGTTCGCCTACTGAACCTGAGCGATTGCACTGTAGGCTACGCGTTAATGAACTGCTAACTGAACCCGATCGAGTGATTCCTTCGCTACTGCTGCTAACTGAAGCCGATTGATGCTGCCTCTAGATGAATAGTGAGCATTGCTGGGGGGTTTGGATAAACAGTTCTCGGTGGGGGTGGATGAACAGGACCCCGTGGTATTGTATCTAGATGAACAAGACGACCCCGTGGAGGGCTGGATAAACAGTAGATGGAGGAGGGGTGGATGAACAGTAGCCCATGGAGGGGTGGTTGAACAGGAGCACGTGGAGTAGCGTGCGGTGGAGGCTGGATGTACAGGAGTCGGTGGATGAACAGTCGCAGGTGGAGGCTAGAGGAGGTCGATGGTGGATGAACAATAGAGGGTGGAGGCTGGAGGAGGTCGACGGTGGAGATGAACAGTATCCTGTGGAGTCCCGTTTTGCACTACGCCACACCCCTCCCGATGAACAGGACCCCTATTTCGACTGTAGCGCTCCAACACAAGTCCGTTTCCTCCGTTTTGCGGTACGCCACACCCCTCCCGATCAACAGGACCCCGTTTCGACCGTAGGAGGTCCAAAACAAGTCCGTTTCCTCCACATTGCGGTATGCCAGACCCCTCCCAATGAACAGGATCCCGTTTCGAACGTGTCCGGTCGAACACCAGGCCGTTTCCTCCGTTCTGCGGTACGCCAGGCCTCATTTCCATCAGCTGTTCCGTCCAAGCCCTCCCGATGAACACAACGACGCATTTCGTTCCTACCCAGCTGGTTGGCTTCCCATGAAGACGACGATGAAGTTGTTTCTCCGTTCTAACCCAGCCATGTACACGAGCCCTGGCCGTACGTATGTGCGAGTAGGCGTTCGAGACCCCGCCCGTATGTACGTACGTGTCCGTATTTACTTTTTTCACCCTGGCCGTTATACGTACGTGTATATGCTACATGCGCACCTCTACTACGACACGTGCGTGCCTCTACATCGACCAGTATGTACATACACGTTCGTGACCAGAATGCCAACGCTACGTACGCTTCGACTAGGTGGGTCCCGGCTGTCAGGCACATCCTTGCATGCGAAGATTTAGCTGGTGGGTCCCAGTAGTCAGGGGGGCGAATTGTTTTTTTTTCCGGACTCACTTCCTTGCGTGCAAAGATGTAGCTGGTGGGTCCCAACATTCAGGGGGTGTATCATTTTTTTTGCCCGTAATATGGACGCACTTCCTTGCGTGCGAAGATGTAGCTGGTGGGTCCCAGCAGTCAGGGGGGAAACAATTTTTTCACAAAAGTGGCCCGTCCGTTGGGTCCCTACTGTCAAGTGGAGCAATCATTATTTTACGCGTAATAAGGAGGCACTTCTTTGCTTCAGCCGTGGACCCAGCTGTTAGCCTCTCCCCGTACAGTCCACGTCCGATGGACGTCGTTCCTTGACCACGTTGACCATGCCGCGCCGAGAGCACCAGGGCGGTGGACGACGGTGAGGCCTAGGAAGGGGACGACGCTGAGCCTGGGAAGACGCGGCAGTGGATGCCCATGCATAGAGGAGTATGAGGATTCACTGGTTTGGCTGCGGTGTCAGGCTGCCGTCGCCGCAGAATAACAGGGGGTGTGAGTGAGTAGAGGGATGGCCTGGCCAGCTGTGGGAGTAGTAGGGGGTAGTGAGGCCTCCGCGGCATCACAGTCGACCATGGGATGCAGGAGCATGCAGCACGACCGGCGCTGCTTTGGGCGGCTGGAGCAAGAAGACCAGAGGTTGAAGAAGCACTACGGCCTTTGCATGGATATCGTACGGTCACTAGAGCTAGAATCGTTCATATTGACTAAGTTGACAACGGCCTCCGGCCCAGTAAACTTAGTAGGCCCACAAGTCAGCCTCCCACCAAGGTGGGTCCCAGCTAGCAGGGGGAGTATTCATTTTTTGTGCGTGATAAGGAGGGTCCGAGCTGACAGCGGGGGGAACATTTTTTTCGTGAAATATGGTGGCCTGTCCGGTGGGTCCCAGCAGTCAGGGGGGAAACTTTTTTTCATGAAATACAGTTGCCCGTCCGGTAAGTCCCTGCTGTCAGGTGGAGTAATAATTATTTTCCGCGTAATAAGGAGGCACTTCCTTGCGGCTACCATGGACCCAGCTCTCAGCCTCTCCACGTACAGTACTCTTCCGATGGAAGTCGGTCCTTGACCACATTGACCACGCCGCGCCGAGAGCACTAGGGCGGTGGACGACAACGAGGCCTAGGAAGGGGACGACGCGGAGCCGGGGAAGACACGGCAGTGGAAACCCGCGTGGATAGGAGTACGAGGGTTCACTGGTTCAGGTGCGATGTGAGGCTGCCATCGCTGCAAAATAACAGGGGGTGTGGGTGAGTAGAGGGATGCCCTGGCCAGCGGTGGGAGTAGTAGGGGGCGGTGAGGCCTGCGCGGCAGCATAGCCGGCCATGAGAGGCAGGAGCAGGCGGTTCCGCCGACGCTGCTTTGGCGGCTGGAGCAAGAAGATCATAGATTGAAGAAACATGACGGCCGTTGGATTGACATCCAATGGTTACGTCTGCTAGAATCGTTTGTTGACATATATAATAACTAAAAAATCTTGCATACTCGTCAACTTAATAGGCCCACAAGTCAGACCATTCCCTCTTTTTTTGGTTGGCCAGGGCCAATTTCGCATATTTCCGTGGGTTCCAAACTATTTTTAATACCAAAATGTCGAGCCAGATTTAAAGTACTTTGAAGATATATTTAAATTAGGTTAATGCCCAGTGAAATAGGAATCTGAAAATATGAAAATATTCAGAAATTATAAAGTTATTGCCAATTTGTCATCTGTTTTTATATTTACAACCCATTTCATATTACTTTCAAGATTTGCAGGTGTCTTAAAAGAGTTGTAGCCCATCAGGGTGTGGAAAAATAAGTAGGCCTGGATTGGGTATTCTTCAGGAAAAAAAATTGGGCTCATTTTCACAAAGAAAAAATATCTGGGCTGGTCACATGGCGAACATAAAATATAAGCCTAGGCTAGACGGGCCACAGCCCAGTTCAAACCCTGCTTCATCTCAACAATAACAAAAAAATACTGCTCAAGCAGCTACGTCCCAGGTGTCAGCTGATCTTGTGCCTTCTCTTGTCTATTGACTATATACGCTCACAATGTCGTGGGTCCCGGATGTCAGGAAAAAACTAGGAGGAAGCATTTTATTTTTCCATGCGCTGACATGGTGGGCCCTACTATCATCCTCTCCACGTACTTCTGCCGATTCCTGTTGTTTGTTGACCATGTTGACAACGCGAGAGGGCAGCACCGCAGCGAGCGCACCAAAGCGCGCGGAGGACGAGGCGAGGCCTCAGACATCGGTGTTAATGATTTAGGAGACGATGGGGTGGCGTGCATGCGCTGAGGCGCAGCCAGCCATGGGAGGCGGAAGAAGGCGGCCCCACCGGCGCTGGTTTGGTTTTGGCAGCTGGAGGGAGACAGGACTGAAGAAACACGACAGACTGTAAAACTAGCAGGGGTACTTAACAATCTTAACTGAAACCAATAGGGGCACTTAACAACCATAGCTGAAAGCAGTATGAGTACTTATACAGGTTCAACCGTACAAAGCACGCCTCGAATAGTGCTACTTTGCCTACAGTTAACCAAGGGTGAGACCGCCAAGCCCCAGGACAAGGCCGAGGCGCCACCCCACGCATCCACAATCTTCTGAAAATGGCTTCATCTCGCAATGTGGTCAATAAACATGATATTCGCTTTAGATCCATGGAAAAGCATGAACATAATCTGCTGTCCTATTCTCCAGGATGGACGGGCCTTTATTATTTGAGACCACCCATGAATAAGTATCTTTTCGTCTCCAAGGGGAATGGAGTAGGTCGACATAAACATCATGTTGTGACCAAGCGCAAGTCTGACCCGACCATGGTCAGGCATCTGTATAGGAACAATAGAACTGGGCAGTTTCTGTTTCAAGAAGATCACAACTGTAAAACTGTGTATAAGCAATAGTTTATGAACAACATATACAACAGAAAACAGCTCGTACCATAAGTTTCTCGACACAGTTGGACCTGTTCAACGAGTGCAGCAGCCGCACACATATCCCACGTGGCCTTCCACCATTGGAACGCCCCACAAGGTCCTCAAGATGATCAATAAAGTGTAGGAACTTGTGGATGTTGTCGCAGTAAACTTCAGTGCCATCAGTAACATCCGGGTTATTACAGAATAAAAAACGAGCAGCCTGCTTAACTCTGAAAAACCTACACATGCCACCAATTATAAGGAAATATTAGTTATAAGTAGCATCTTCATGAGAGATTCGTTGCTACTTCTAAAGTTAAATTGTGATTAGTTAGACAGAATAGGTGGGTTAAGAAGTAATCGAGGCAACAAGCAAGAACCAGATACAAAACTAACATGGGTGAACAATTGGAATGACATCGGTGTGGAAGATCGTAGTGAAGATGAGACCAGGTTTTGCTATTTCCATCAACATTCGTGTGCCAACTTTCAGTCTATAACACTTGAGAAAGTTTATCCAAGTTGGGCCATAAAAAAGCAGCGATCTTCTTGGTTCATGAACCCAACTCGGAACTTATATCCATGGCTCGTCTTCACTATGATAATTAAACTGGTGTATTCAGTTATGGCAAGGCCGAGCATCTTGAGTACATGTGTTCTGGCAGAGCAAATAATGCATTGCAGGAAAAATAATATGAGAACACAATGTATTCCCTATCCAAATCTAGAAATAACTTCCTCCTTCATGTCAGTGTTGATCATCGTACTAGTAGTACCTTTTATCCAAATATAGCAATCCAAATTTCCAAATTAGTCGCCATCACGTTCAAAAAAACCCCACCCTCCCGGATAGAAAAGAGGATTCTAGGAACATACTGTGCACATTTTAAAATCCTGTGTTAGGATGAGAAGGAACAAGTGTGGCGTCTCGCCGAGGGCGTAGAAACCTATAGGGTCCTCACACTTTGGGCACTGCAAATGAAACACACTAGATTCAGTAGGAAGAAAAATGCATCAACGGTGGCGGCTACCATCCTAGGATTACCCGCGACCAATGGACTTGGATTTATCAGGGATGGATGAAGAATTCGTACCTGGTTCTCCATGACAAAACCCTATGCAATCGCCGAGAGGGTTTTTTCTCTGAACAAGCAGACAAGGGAGAAGGGGATTCAGTCATTCAGGCCCAGTGAAATATTGCCGCTTCATCCGTCCAGCTTACAGCTAAAGCTGGAAAGGGGGGGCTGTGATTTGACGGCTCATTGGGCATTACCGGCACTATGACCGGGGTGTCTACCGTGTAGTTGTGCACTCTAATTTGTGCATATGGCACATGGACCCCGTTGCCGTATGCCCCACGTATCAGCGAAAGGAAGTAGAAAGATAGGAGTAAATAGTTACACATAAATATATTTTTGACAGAGAGATACTCCCTCTGTAAAGAAATATACAAATCTTTTACAGTATATCACAACTTTCTACTTAAGAAAAATCAAGGGGAATATATATAACATATATAATTATAAAAAACAGAGTTGTTTGTAACACAATATAGACGAGTTGGTGATGATGGTGTGCCTGCCATCCTGCAATATAGGCCGTCCGATTTATATCTGACGAATAGGAAGGAAACTACGGCAATTTTGCAAAAAGGTACCCACACACCTCTCCACATTTGAAAATAAGGCCTTTCCTCATTCATCCTTTTCTCTCACAGGATAAAAACTCATACAAATGCATCTTGATGTTACGTGCAATGCACGAACATTATGGGGGTTCAGCTGAGAATATAATACTCGGACATGCTCATGGTTCTGGACTTTGGGCCGCATGCCCACCCTGCATGTTTGGGGGCCCATGTGATCTACCTCAGCGCTTTTTCATATTGCAAGCGATTGGTACGGCGCTGGTTTTAGATGCTACCACAAGGCGAATACACAAAATTGAATAAAGCACGACAGAGTTGGAATGAAATCGAACGACGGTTCCTAACCAACAATGAGAGTTGCAATTCTATCAACGATACACCATGTGATAAATAATACTGTCGTACTACTTATACACATAGGACACTTGTTTCACCATGCCAGATTATTACATCAAAATATCTCGGAGGATAGATCAGTTCGGCAGTTGCGTGCTGCTACTGAAGAATTTCAAAGATGATTTGGAACAACTCTCCTTGCCGAGAAAGTTCGATTTTGATATCATGCTCTACCACAATATATGATTTAGATTTGAACCTTGACCATCCTTTAACATCAATCATCATGCGACCATCCTTTGTACGTACGGTATATTGAGCAGGTTCATTCACACCAAGGCTGCGCATGGTAAGAGAAACTTGGCCGTGGTCGCCTGGATTGTTGAACGACTCCCTCGTTGCTCTAGGAATTCTCAGTTTGCAAACAAGAAGACATACCCAAACAGTTAGATCAACACAGTGAATCATGTGAAACAACATGGAAAGAAAAAAGAACGAAGCACTTGGGCGGCCAATGCTTACCAAGAAGGTGGACATGTTGGTTTTTGTAAGGACTTTGGTATATGAAGTGCGAACTGTAGCCCAGTCTGTCGCCGGTGTAACTGCTCATTCGGTTGCCGCTGCATGGGCCGGAGCAGATGCAAGTGCAAGTGTTGGTGCAGGTGCCGAAGCCGCCGCTGCTGCCGGAGATGGTGCTCCTTGTAGAGCTCGTCCCAGTGTCGGAGCAGGTGTCGGTGTCGATACCCGATCCTCCGGTAGATCAGCCTGATCCGCTAACACGGTCGGTGCCCAATCCTCAGCTGGATCAGACTGATCTGCTACCACCGTTAGTGCTAGAGAAACTACCGGTGCTCGATCCGTTGCTGAAGGTGGTACCGATGTGCGAGACAGCGGCGATTGTGTCTGGTCTGCTATGATCAGCTTTCTAACTTGACTAGGATCCGTGACCGTGATCCACTTTTTTCTTCATTTCTTTTAACTGCGAGAAGGACTAGTTGTGGCGTTTTTGTTAAACCAAACTGCAGTTCATCATAGGGATTCAACTTGTACTCAGACAACAGACTGATCCAATTTTTTCCAGTAATATAAGTGATGGACAGTGCCCTCGTTACTGAAACGACATAAGAAGTGAAACCTACAAAAATAGCCATTGTAGAGCAAACCAAACGGTTTATGCTGTGATGAATGTCACATGGCAAAACCTGCATCGTAAAATTGCAGGAAAAGAAAGAAAACATGACATTAAATCAATAAGATTTAGATAGTAAATCAATAACATTTACTTGATGTGACACGAGTGAATCCTTATTAGGAAATCACTATGTTGAAGTACTAAACAGAAGATTGATCGTCCAACTACGGGTGGCATGCAGGGGGCCCGCCTACTCCCACAAGCAGGACAGTCCAAAGGTCGTGACAAATCATATGGACCGAACATCCATGGGACTGGAAATCTTGGTGGGTGCGATAAACCCTGCAATGCATACATATATTGGAGTGTAACCATAATGGATAAACCGTCCTCACAAAAAGATGATCTGGATACTTCAAATTATACAGACTGAATTGAGTGGACAGACATTAACATAGACCGTTCTCAGGACTGACCACACACCAAAAGCGGCAGTACTAACAAACAATACAGGGTTCACAAACACAAATCAAGTATTGGACAATAGTACTTACTACAGACAAGCAAAGTTGCACTAATTAAACTCTGCAAACTATTTCTTGCCACCGACCTACGGGATGAACCCCGCATAACTGACTAGGCCATGGACTTCGTGAGAGATGTCTACATGCACCATCACCATCTCGTCAACCTTGGAGAACCTAACAGAGTGGTATTTCCACTCATAAACATGATGATGAAGACATGCCGCATCAGATTTGTTGGGAAGCTTTACAAGAACCACACCCTTTGTAATCGAAGGCACAACCAGGAAATTGTTGTGGTCAAGTACAGCCTCATGAACACGCCTGACAACAATGCTACAAGAAAACACTAGTTCAGGACACGTGGCGACAAGGATACATCAGCTGGATAGTTTAGCAGTAGAACTCATCCTCAGGTCTTCCAGTTCACACGACGTGACTTTGAGAACTTCATCTCCACCACGGACCTGGTTCTAATTCAAACAGAAACCATATTTTATTACTACCTCCGTTCAGAAATATAATATGATTTTCGATATTATACTCCATATATGACTAAATATACGCACAGAAATGAGTGAACAAAGACACTAGAACATGTATTCAAAGGCATGAGAGCAGAGGGATTACTTGCAATATCCATAACACAAGTTACTGAGGCAAATATACCCTCTTCAAAGGCAGCATTGATGTTCATAAAGTACTCCCTCCGTCCCAAAATTCTTGTCTTACATTTGTCTAGATACGGATGTATCAAGTCACCTTTTAGTATTAGATACACCCGTATCTTGACAAATCTAAGACAAGAAATTTTGGACAGAGGGAGTAGTTGAAAGTAATCTATAAGAAATCAGTGTCACCTCTCGCATGTTTTGATCAAAAGAGGAATTTAGAACCATCATTTGGCACACAAAAATCGCATGCAAGATCACCCAGAAAGTTGTACTACTAGTACTAGTACTGCGTGTTAAATGAAAAAACACGATCAAGATCGAGTAAAAGATCGTCAAGAAGAGATATTACCTGGACTTGCTTAATGAGGGATCCCAGAGAGGGGGGCTTGGATAGGGTGATGGCTTTGAGCTTGTCTGCGGTAGTCTTGGCGGGGTGCTTGCGCTTCTTCGTACCATGAGCCTCGACGGTTTTGGCCAGAGCCATAGACATCATGTTGGCCGGTGCTCCAGCATCCATCCAAGAGAGGAAGCTGAGAGAGAAGAGTGAAATGAGGAACGAGATGAGGGAGAAGCGAAGCGAGTGGGGGTTTTCTTCAAGAGAGGAAGCTGAGAGAGAAGAGTGAAATGATGGTTGCTTCGTCCGTCCAACTTACTGGTGGAATGGAGGGGTTTTGTGATTTGACGGCTCATTGGGCATTACTGCGGTGCTTCGGTCATGGTAGTCTACCGTCACTCTACTACGGAGTAATTTAGTGCACGGCTGGTGGACCCCGATGCTGGCTGTCCCACACGTCAGCGAAAGTGAGTAATTTAGTGCATGGCTGGAGGAGGATCCCCGAAAGAGATTGACAACCCCTTAAACACGTCGGATTGCAAGGTGTTGTTATTTGTGTGCAGGGGCTGTTTACGTTGTGTTGCTTGGTTCTCCTACTGGTTCGATAACCTTGGTTTCATATCTGAGGGAAATACCTACCACCGGTGTGCTGCATCATCCCTTGCTCTTTGGGGAAATACCGACGTAGCTTCTAGCGACATCAAAATGAGTTTCTAGCGCCGTTTCCGGGGAGGATCTTCAACATGAACCAGGTTCCTAATCACAAATCTCATCTCCTCACAATTTACATTATTTTCCATTTGCCTCTCGTTTTCCTCTCCTCCACTTTACAAAAAATTGGCGTTTATTCGCCCTCTTTTTTGTTTGTCGTTTTCTCGTCAGATCTCTTCTTTGCTTGTGTGCCATGTGTCTTCTATTTGCTTGCATCTTTGCTTGCTAAATATCTCTTGATATGGATCCTCATTCACTTGCTAATATTTTTAAGAGATCCAATTATCATGAACAAATTGCTACTGATTTGAGTAAACTATATTATCTTTATGAAGTTTTGCTTGAGATTCATGAATCTGAAATTTGTGGTGAAGAAATTTATGAAGTGATTCATGATAGCTGTTTGAATGAAAAGCATGATTGCAATGATTTTAATATAAATTCTATTAATGTCAATTGTGCTAATAATATGCAAAACCCCAAGCTTGGGGATGCTAATTTTGCTATGTCCACTACTTATTGCAATGATCATGATTGGGGTGCTTCTTCTTATGATCTTGAAAATTTATTTAAGCCCCGTGATGAAGATGAGATTGACAATAGTGTTTGCAATAATATTGAAAGTGGGTTTGCAAGAGTGTCAACTTTAGAACCCACTACTTTGGAGAATGTTCAATCTTATGAAATTTTTGATAAAAGTGGGTTTGGAGAGGTCATGACTTTAGTTAATGTTAATCCTGCTTATTTGGAAGAGTGTCAACTTCACGTGCATATGGATCGTGTTGATAATATGTTATGTGATAGCTATTTTGTTTAATTTGCTTACGATCCTACATGTAATTATTATGAGAGAGGAAAATATGGTTGTAGGAATTTTCATGTTTCTAAATTACCTCTCTTCATGTTGAGATTTCTATTGTTTCTTGATTCTTCCTTGCATATGAGAGATTTTGATTGCCTTCATAATTTGTTTTCCTATTAAATGCCTATGCATAGGAAGTATGTTAGACTTAGATGTGTTTGTCACGTGCTTTATGATGCTCTCTTTGTGCTTCAATTCTTCTCTTTTATGTGAGCATCATTGAAATCTCAATGCCTAGCTAGGGGCGTAAAACGATATCACTTGTTGGGAGGCAACCCAATGAATATTTTTGCTTTTTGCTTCTGTTCTTGAGTATTAGCACAATTATGCTACTGGTATGATTGTGTTTTTTGTGTTTTAATTAGTGTTTCTGCCAAGTAAAGCCTTTAGGATCTTCTGGGGTGATAGTTTTTTTATCTCGCTGAAAAGACAAAAACTTTGCACGCACGAAAATAATTTCCATAAATCACAAAAAATAGATATTCCCTTGATTAGTTCTTAAGAATATTAACATACAAATTACTCTGGTCGTACTAATTTGGTAGAATTTTTGGAGTTCCATAAGTATTCGAAAGTTCTAGATTACTACAGATGTTCTATTTTGACAGATTCTGTTTTGACAGATTCTGTTTTCTTTGTGTTGTGTGCTTATTTTGATGGCTCTATGGTTTTATTTGATGAGTTTTTGCCATAGAAAAGTGAGAATACAATACATATATTACAAAAACAAAATAATAATTGGTTTGACACATCACTTATAGTAGTGGTTTGCTTTCTTTTACTAACGGATCTCACAAGGGTTTTGTTGAGTTTTGTGTGATTGAAGTTTTCAAGTTTTGGGTTATCTTATGATGGATGAAAGAAGGATAGAGGAGCCTAAGCTTGGGGATGCCCCGGTGTTCCAAGCTATTATCCAAGAATGAGCAACCAACTAAGCTTGGGGATGCCCCTGAGTGGCATCCCCTCTTTCTTCTAACGACCATCGGTATTTTACTCGAGGCTATATTTTTATTCATCACATGATATGTGTTTTTCTTGGAGCGTCTTGTATGATATGTGTCTTTGTTTGTTTTTTGTGTGTGTTTTAAGTCATCAATTCTTTCTGGACACACCAATTTGAGAGATCCAAAATTATGTCATGACTTGTTAGAATTGCTTTCTATGCTTCACTTAAATTTTTATGAGCAATGGACTTGCTCTAGTGCTTCACTTATATCTTTTTGAGCACGGTGTGCTTAGTATTTTTGAAGAAACGCTCTATTGCTTCACTTAGATTTATTTGAGAGTTAGTAAAATTTCGAAGAAATTCTCTCTTGCTTCACTTAAATTTTTTTGAGAGAAAGAAAATATGTTATGCTCATGATCTTCACTTATATTTGTTTGAGCTTATGAAAAGCAACACATGAAAATTAGTCCCAAAGTGATAGATATCCAAGAAAGATAAAGAAAGAAAGAAAATATGTCATGAAGATCATTGGACAAAATAAACTTGATTCTTAGTAATAGTTTTGAGATATGATGATGTGATATGTGAGTTATGTTGATGAGTAATTGTGCTCTAGTAAGAATATTGGTGTTAAGGTTTGTGATTCCCTATGCATGCACAAAAGTCAACAATCATGCAATTAAAATTATATCCTACTTGTGGTGCATTATTTGGTGTTAATTATGCTTAATGCTTGATTATGAGATTATTCGTTTCTTGGTTGGTCGCTTCTCAATCTCTTTGCTAGCCTTCATTTTGGACCAAGTATGACATCTACTTGTGCATCCAAAATCCTTTAAACCAGTTTTGCCACATGAGTCCACTATATCTACCTATATGTGGTATTCTTTTGTTGTTCTAAGCAAGTTTTCATGTGCCATTTCTAATTTTCAAAATAAACTTCACTTTTATGTGTTTGTTTTGCTCGCGGAATGATAACGGGTGGCTAAAATTTTCCATGCTGGATGTGTTATTCTCACGATGAGTGTTTATTCACTTGTCATTGCATGAGAGTAAGGAAAAGGTTTTAAGGATGCCGAGTCCCCAAATGCAAAAATGAATTTACTTTATGTTGTCAAATAATAAATTCCTTGGAAAGTGTTGGTACGGAGGGCATCCGTGGATACGGCTAGCCATGGAAAGTGAAAGTATGGTGGAAAAAGGAATAAACTTTATTTTCTGTTTGGGAACCGCCTATGATATATCTAGCATGGAAAGTTTTGGGAACTCTGAGTCGTTTTCATTGGTGGGATGGATACACCTCCCAAAATGTTTTTATCTCTAATTTTTCGCTTTGAGCTCTAGCACCTCTACAAATCCCTACTTCCATCTGCGAAGGGCCTTTCTTTTACTTTATGCAATTTTTATTTTTGAAATTGAGTCTCCATCCTCTCTTATAAAATCACCAACTAGGAGGCAATATGATCGTACTTAAGTATTGGGTGTAGCTTATATTCGAGTGTGTTTCATGAATGGATTAATGTTTGAGCATGATGGGCTAGGGATAACTTGTTTTAGCTTTGATATTTTGAAAGACATGGTTGCTTGTTGATATGCTTGAGTATCTAAATTATTATGTCAAAACTAGACTCTTGCTTTGAATCACATAAAAGTCCAAATGTCCATGCTATAAAGAAAATAATATGATATGACATGATAAACAACACTCCACATCAAAAAAATCCATTTTTATCACTTACCTACTCGAGGATGGGCAGGAGTTAAGCTTGGGGATGCTGATGCGTTGCCAACGTATCTATAATTTTTGATTATTCCATGATGTTTTATTATCAATCTTGGATGTTTTATAATCATTTTATAGTCATTTTATATCAATTTTTGGGTACTAACGTATTGACATAGTGCCAAACGCCAGTTGCTGTTTTCTGCATGTTTTTTACATCGCAGGAAATCAATATCAGATGAAGTCCAAATGCAACGAAAGTTTACGATGATTTTTATGGACCAAAAGGAAGAAGTTGGGCCTTGGTTGCACCTAGGGGAGTCTCGAGGAGGGGACAACCCACCAAGGTGTGCCATGAGGCCCAGGCACGCCCTGGTGGGTTGTGCCCACCTCGGGTGCCCCCCGGACCGCCTCTTTGCTCTATAAATACCCCAATATTCCAGAAACCCTAGGGGAGTCGACGAAATATTCATCTAGCTGCCGCAGAGTCCAGAACCACCAGATCCAATCTAGACACCATCACGGAGGGGTTCACCACTTCCATTGGTGCCTCTCCGATGATGCGTGAGTAGTTCTTTGTAGACCTTCGGATCTGTAATTAGTAGCTAGATGGCTTTCTCTCTCTCGCTGAATTCTCAATACAATGGTCTCTTGGAGATCCATATGATGTAACTCTTTTTGCGATGTGTTTGTTGGGATCTGATGAACTTCGAGTTTATGATCAGTTATATCATTTTATATCCATGAAAGTTATTTGAGTTTCTTTGATCTCTTATAGCCTCGTATTTCTTCTCCGATATTTGGTTTTATTTGGCCAACTTGATCTATTTATCTTGCAATGGGGAGGGGTGCCCGGTGGTGGGTTCGATCTTATGGTGCTTGATCCTAGTGACAGAAAGGGAACCGACACATATGTATCGTTGCTACTAAGGATAAAAAGATTGGATCTATATCTATGCAATAGATAAACGGATCTTGTCTACATCATGTCATCATTCTTATTGCATTACTCCATTTTTCCATGAACTTAATACACTAGATGCATGCTAGATAGCGGTCGATGTGTGGAGTAATAGTAGTAGATGCAGGCAGGAGTCGGTCTACTAATCTTGGACGTGATGCCTATGTAATGATCATTGCCCGGATATCGTCATAATTATTTGAAGTTCTATCATTTACCTAACAACAATTTGTTTACCCACCGTTTGCTATCTTTTTCGAGAGAAGCCACTAGTGAAACCTATGGCCCCCGGGTCTTCTTTCCCATATATTTGCCTTGTGATATACTTTCTCTTTGCATTTATTTTCAGATCTATTAAACCAAAAATACAAAAATACCTTGCTGCAATTTATTCTTACTTATTTTATTTGGCGTTCGATCTATCAATCTACTACAAATTTACCTCACGTCTTTTACCTATCTTGAGGCGCCGTACCCCGAAAGAGATTGAGAACCCCTTTAAAACGTCGGGTTGCAAGGTGTTGTTATTTGAGTGTAGGGGCTGTTTACGTTGTGTTTCTTGGTTCTCCTACTGGTTTGATAACCTTGGTTTCATATCTGAGGGAAATACCTACCGCCAATGTGCTACATCTTCCCTTCCTCTTTGGGGAAATACCAACGTAGCTTCAAGTGACATCAACGCGCCCTGCTGCTACTATGAGTGCACGCCGCTGTTTGAGGGCTCACCAACGAGCCTCGTGCATCACCTCACGACACCGTCTGGCAATCACTAATGGCCCACGGTGAACATCAAGTACGAGATGTGCTACCCGTTCGCCATGCCAGAGTCACTAGAGGATCACCGCCGCCTGCTAGTCGCGGAGGAGGACGACAGCATCTTCCTCTTGTCATGGGCACAGGCAAGGCCTGCGCAGGCCGCCGCCCCATCTTTGTAGTGTGTTTCAGGGGCAACGGCGCTGACGCTGACATGGGGCTGCTATACTGGTGTGTGCTCACTGTTACTGCCCCTTCGGTGTACGAGGGCGACCTCGGCGGCTCCCTCATGCTGAATGGGACTGTACCGAGCTGCTCCGTTCCTAGCAATGTAGACATGGAAGAGGCCTGATATCATTTCCACCCCAAGATGATGCACGGGGACTCCAAGGAGGTTCACCTGGGTATATGCATTACCAAGTTAATTGTTCATCATTAATCTTTGCTCAATGTAAGCTGATGTCTAAGCATGTGGGCACTTCTTATTTATATAGTATAGAACCTTCCATGCATGATCTTGCTCTATTAGAGTATCATGCTTGAATGAAAGTGTATCACTTTATGGTTCAATCTAGAATCTTCCATTTATGATTTTGCTCCATTAGAGTTCCCGCTTGCCATTTGTGAGATTAATTGTGAATTTTTACTACAATAATGGTGAAAGACTTATGATGAACCATTTCTTACATCTCCTTTTCCCCCTTCCAAGTCATCCTAATTTATATTCATGGTGGTCAAGAAAAAGTAAACAAAATCTATACTCCAAAAATAATTCTTAAAGATCATTTCTTGCAAAGCACAATAAGTGTTATTTCTTCAAAAGCTTTGGATGCAGGTTGAATAGTTGAACGCTTTTGTTTGCAAAAGATACCTTTTTCTATCTATTTAGCCTGCATTTACTATTAACCCGGATGTTTGTGAGCTCTAGAGAAATCCGAAGAAACCTATCGATACTCGTTACACATGAGATGACCCCCATATACTTTGTCAAAATAAACAACTCCCCAATCAATGCATTTCACTATTCCATGCAACGCACGGGCACCTTACTATATAGATATTACGACCATAAATTTAACTAACATTATATATAGTATGATAAATGCTCATGCATGTCACCAAATATTATATCATTGAAAACTGTGTTCAAATACGAGTCCAGCGATATAGTTTTTGTTGACATGCACTAATATTTTATAAATTAAATCTTCTGCCAAATTACATGGGGGACTAATAAACCACGACGGAGTTAGTACTAGTGTAGAGGGCGGTGCTGCACGGGAGTCTCACCCCGCTCGTGGCGCGGCACTAAAGCCATCATATCATAAAACCCTACCACTCCTAGTAATAAGTGGCCTGGTAAAATAAAAGGAAAAGCAACCATCACATTCCTCTGTCTTTTTTGCATTTCATCTCTCTGCATTTACTTTGTCCAGTTCATCTACCACACTCGATCCCTATCTACTACTCTTAGTATCCCTAGCTAGTACTCCTAGTATCTGTAGCTACTACTCCTAGTACTCCTAGTAGTAATACTCAAGTTGGAATTCCAATTGCACGGCACAACTTGTTAGGCAAAAAAATTCTATACAGGGTGTACGAAGCGGTTTGGGAATTTGCATGCCTTCCCGACCAGTGAGATACTCCGTATAAAGTACGATAGAGAAATAACCACAGAGAGAAGGAAGCTAAAGTAAACAATCAAACCAGCATTTTTGCATTTCTTTTTCATTGAATCGTTTCACAAGCTTGAGTAGTGTTGTTCTTCTACTTTTACAAAAAACCACATCGTAATGTTAAAACGTGCATTTGCACGTGTGTGTGTATACATAATAGTAGTAGTAGTATAGTCTACAAGCATATATAGAGAGAGACATGTACTATGATATATAGTTAAGTTTTTGCTATATGCATGCACTTACAAATGCTTACGGGTCCACAAGGTTTCCAAACTTTTCCTTTTACATACTTAATTAACGATGCTAATAATTCCCAAACGTTCAAGATTTATCATTTCTGTCCCAAAACTAATGAGATCTCCTTAGGACACTAAATTATTCCAAATAAAAGCCACAACGTTGGGTGGAGTGCTTGCGGCGTGCCATGAGTGTGCGCTGCCGTTTCCCAGCCCGACGACACAACACCTCTTCCTCGGCCTCGCAACTCACAAGGTGCTGATTGGCGGCTTGCCAGCGGGCGAGCGAGGTCTCACCGGTCTGGTGATCCAGTGCCAATAGGTACTCCTCCTTGCTAGAAGCATGCACCTAGTCCACGTACCGCCAAGCGTAGATGAGGCGCTTGGGCCGACTGCACTCAGGGCTTTGGCATGGGCGTCCTCCGCCACCAACACGGCCCTCACACGAGCCTTGTGCCAAAGAGTCAATTTCCTGACTCTCTTGTATGCGACATAGGCCAGCTAGGAAGCATGCCTGATGGCGCGCTTATCTTCCTCGACCTTCTTCTCCGCCTCTCTTTTGGAGTGCTCTTCTAGAGGCAAAGCCTCCCACAAGGCAACCTCAATTTCTTTCCAAAGCTCCTCCATGCTGGGGGCCGGTGAGCGGCGTGACGTTCTCCTCATAGTGGGAAGCTGACGCGTCCTCCAGTGCGTGTGGTGGAGAGAGTGGGAATGCCGACACGTCACGGCGAGGAGCGGAACATCAACGCGTCATCCTCCACTGGTGGCAGCGAGGAACAGAATTCCGACATGTCCTCCTCGACTAGTGGCAGTAAGAAACGGAACAACGACGCATGACCCTCCACGCAGGGCAGCGAGGGGCGCCTAAGGCTTGGGAGGGGCGATGCCATGGTGGTCGATGGGTCCTTAATTGAGAGGGAGGAGGAGGAGATAAAGGCGATGAACGTGAGCATTCTTCCAAATGTTGTGGGAGGTGCATTAATTATATCGAGCAATGCCACACCTACGTAAGATATGTTGCATGATTAACGTAATAGCTAGGTGGGCATATTTTTGTCGAAGTAAATTACAGGGGAGGGGAGGGGTGGAAATATTGTTGGTCACAACGGATTAGATGAGTGCGGGCGGAGGAGAGTCATGCATGCAGATTGTTTTCATACATGGAGGAGTGGTGGGATGGCGGAGGGAGACGAAGAGTCAGGCATGCAGATTGTTTTCACACATGATGGAGAGGAAAAGATTTGGATATTTGTGAAGAACGAGAGCATTAATTGAGTACTTTTGTAGACTACAAAAACTATTCCACCGCCTCTATATTCGTAAAAGAGTACTCCCTCCATCCTTAAAAGAGTGTACTTCCAATTTTGTTGGAAAGTCAAACCTTTTTAATGTTTGACCATATTTATACAATAATACACCAACATTTATGTCATCAAATTAGTAGCATTAGATTCATGATAAAATATATTTTCATCATATACCTATTTGGTTTTACAAACATTGATATACTTTTGCAAAAAATCGGTCAAACTTTGAGATAGTTTGACTCTCCAACAAAGTTGGAAGCACACTCTTTTAAGGACGGAGGGAGTACGTGAGATTTTTTAATCGAGCCCTTTAAACAAGAAGGGAGGTATAGTGTAACACCCCGGATTTGATGCGCCAGGTGTCTTCCAGTTATTCACCGTTGTTGCCATGTCATTTTCTTGCGTGTTGCATCTTATCATGTCATCATGTGCATCTCATTTTGCATGCGTGTTTGTCTCATGCATCCGAGCATTTTCCCCGTTGTCCGTTTTGCAATCCGGCGCTCCTATGCCCTCCGGCGTTCCCCTTTCGTCTCTCGTTGTGAGTGGGTATTAAACTTTCTCGGAATGGACCGAGGCTTGCCAAGTGGCCTTGGTATAGCACCGGTAGACCGCCTGTCAAGTTTCGTGCCATTTGGAGGTTGTTTGATACTCCAACAGTTAACCGCGTAGCCCGAAAGCCCTCTTTGTCTTGCAGCCCAACACCCCTTCCAAAGTGGCCCAAAACCCAGCAAACTCCCCTCCATGCTCTCGGTCGTTCGATCACGATCGCATGGCCGAAAACCGCTCCTCATTTGGACTCTCCTAGCTCCCTCTACCTATAAATATGTGGCCTCCCCCGAAATTCCCGCGGTCCAAACCCTAGTTTTCCCCTTCGCGCCGCGCCGGACATGTCCGTCCCTGGCCGGACACGTCCGCCGCCGCCCCTCGGCGAATCGCCTGCCGCCACGTCGCCCGCGCCGCCCTCCACCGCGCCGGCCCGCTCGGGCCCGAGACCGGCCCTCGCGGGCCC
>NC_041393.1:167988916-167993706 GCF_002162155.2 Triticum dicoccoides
CCGCCGCCCTCCGTCGCCTCGCCGCCGGTGGCAGGACCGTGCACCGCCGCCTCTCGTCTTCCCCAAACCCAGCCGCGCCTCCCGGCCCGCGCGCCCGTCCCCGCCGCCGATCCTGCCGCCGCCGCCGGCCTTGGATCCGCGGCCTCCTCCGCCCGAGCCCCTGTCGGCGAGCTGCGCCGACGCCGCGTCGGTGCGCTCCCTCGGCGCCGGCCGCCCCGTCGTCCGATTCGGACGGGTGGGATGAGATCCACCCGTCCCGGAACCAAACGGCCCCGTCCCCGCCCGGATCTCCTCGTCCCGCTTCGTCCCGTCCAGTTTCGGAGGTTGATTTTTCGTCTAAGTCCCTAAATTCTGTAATTTTCATGCCATGTTCATCATGCCGTATCTTTGCATCCGTAGCTCCATTTCGTGTGTGTAATATGTCAAATTGTTCGTATAAACGAGTACATCATTGCATTCCATTGCATCACATTCATTTGAGGTCATCTAGATGCCTGAATCATCATTGTAAGAGTGCTTCGTGATGTTTTCTGCTGTCTGTTAACAGAACGAGCTCTTTTGTCATTTTTGCCATGATTGATGTGTGCATCCTTTGAGGTTGATGTCTTCAGGTGTTTTGAACTATGCTATGTCTTCTTTACAGAGGTGCTTGCCATGCATTTTTGTGATCAATGTGGTGACTAGCACAAGCATGCAAACTAGGCATCGTGATGTTGCTGATTTTAGTCCATGTTCTGCTGTTATTTTGATGCCATGTAAACTTGATGCTACAGAGTGATCCATGCATATTTTGAGATACTTCAGTAAGGGTGTTTTGAACATGTGGTTATTGTCTATCCATTCATGGCATTGTTGTCAATTATGGAGTAGTCTAGCATGTCATTTGAGTGCTCTACTTTTGCTTCAAAATGTTTCCCGGCAGATTGTTTACATGTTATTCAATTTGGCCAAGCTTGCTATAGTTGATCCTTGCATGCTATGGACTTGTTCTTGACTTGGTTTGTTTCACAAACATGTCTTCTTGATGATTCTATGCTTATATTGTCATGCAATGACTTGTGGTGAGTGAATCGAGCTTGTTAAGTAGGGTTCATGATGTTGCTGTTTTGCTAGGCTGAATCTGTTATTTCGTGATGCTATATAAACATGTTGCTACTAATCATTCTATGCATAATCTGGAGTTGTTCTATAAACATGTTTTGATCTATATGTCATCCTCTAACCATCCATGCCCCTGGTTGCATTTATAGCTTGCTGTAGATTGTTCATATCTTGCTCTAAAGTTGCTTCATAATGTTGTTGTCAGCCTGTTAACATTAAGTTCACTTGTTACCATGTGTTTTCCTAGTGATCCATGCACCCTATGGACTTGCTCTTGCCATGCCTAGCTTCTTAAACATGTCTTCTTACTGTTGGGTGCCTTGCCATGCCATGTTATGCTCTGTAGTGAGTGGTACAAGCTCATCTACATGCCTTCATAATTATGTTCCTGCCATGTTTGAATCTGTATTATAACTTGCCATGTTTATGTGGGTGCCATTATATCTTCTGATCCTTTTTGGCTTATGGTCACTAAGGGACTTTTGATCTATGCTTTGAGTAGAATCATGCCATGTCTTTGTTTGCTATTATAAGTTCCTGTAACATGTTGTTTGATAGCCCTAAACATTACATCATGATGTTATTTTCTGCAAAGTCTAATTGTTATAACTTGCAATCTTACCATGTGTGATTGAGTATGTTCTAGTGATTTCTGGAGATAGTTCAGTGTTCATGTTTTGTTATGTTTTACCTGTACATCATGCCCATGCCATTTGTTATTATATTCTGGTACTGTAGTTTGTTGTTTTGATGCTTGCAATATGCCTAGTTGCTGTTTTGGACAGATTGTTGCTATAACTTGTTTCATGTGTATGTGTTTGAACCGTTGCTCCGTTTTGAGTGTGCTCTATATGAAACTTGCTTAGAATTGCATGTAGTTTCATATTATCATGTTGCATCCTTGTTTTGAGGTGTTTGCTTGATGTTTGTATGCATTTTGCATCAATGCCATGTTTAACTTGTTTTGCTCACATCTTCTAGGCCGTAGCTCCGAACTAAATGAACTTTATATGTAACTTGACTAGAAACTCGTGTAGATCATCTTTGTGCATCTTAACTTGCTGTTTAACAACTCGAACATAAGGTTTGTTCAGATCTGGACCAATTTCGAAATTTGCATATGAGGACTTACCGGAATTGTTATATGTTGTTCCCGTCCTCATTTAAACTTGCCTTGATGTGTTGCTCTTGTTTGCGTCATCTCTTGCCATGAGTAGCTTCATGTAGCTTTGTCATGCATCATGCTTGTTGTGCATCATGTCTTGTTCATGTGTGGTGTGTTTACTATGTTGTGTGCTTCTTTTCGATAGTTCCTATTTCCGTTGCGATCGTGAGGATTCGTTCGTCTACGCTTGGTTCGTCTTTGTGGCTTCATCCGTTCGTCTTCTTCATGGACTCGTTCTTCTTCCTTGCGGGATTTCAGGCAAGATGACCGCTACCCTGGATCTCACTTCTATCATTGCTATGCTAGTTGCTTCGTTCTATCGCTATGATGCGCTACCTATTACCTGTTTTTCAAGCCATCCCATATTGCCATGAACCTCTAACCTTTGACACCTTACCTATGCAAACCGTTGTTTGGCTATGTTACCGCTTTTGCTCAGCCCCTCTTATAGCGTTGCTAGTTGCGGGTGAAGTTGAAGATTTCTCCATGGTGGATAGGATTATGTATGGGATATCACAATATCTCTTATATTTTTAATGCATCTATATATTTGGTAAAGGGTGGAAGGCTTGGCCTTTTACCTGGTGTTTTGTTCCACTCTTGTCGCCCTAGTTTCCGTCATACCGGTGTTATGTTCCCGGATTTTGCGTTCCTTACGCGGTCGAGTGATTTATGGGACCCCCTCGACAGTTCGCTTTGAATAAAACTCCTCCAGCAAGGCCCAACCTTGGTTTTACCATTTGCCTCACCACCACCTACCCTTTCCCTTGGGTCGGCCAACCCGAGGGTCATCTTTATTTTTAGCCCCCCCGGGCCAGTGCTTGTCTAAGTGTTGGTCCGAACCGAGCGATGTCCGGCGCCCCCTGGGCAACCAGGGTCTATGCCAACCCGACGTCTGGCTCATCCGGTGTGCCCTGAGAACGAGATATGTGCAGCTCCTATCGGGATTTGTCGGCACAGCGAGAGGGTTTGCTGGTCTTGTTTTACCATTGTCGAAATGTCTTGTAAACCAGGATTCCGAGTCTGATCGGGTCTTCCTGGGAGAAGGTCTATTCCTTCTTTGATCGCGAGAGCTTGTCATGGGCTAAGTTGGGACACCCCTACAGGGTATAATCTTTCGAAAGCCGTGCCTGCGGTTATAGGCAGATGGGAATTTGTTAATGTCCGGTTGTAGATAACTTGACACTAGATCCGAATTAAAATGCATCAACCGTGTGTGTAGCCGGGATGGTCTCTTCTCGGCGGAGTCCGGGAAGTGAACACGGTTTCTGTGTTATGTTTGACGTAAGTGGGAGTTCAGGATCACTTCGTGATCATTACTAGTTGACGACCGTTCCGCTTGTTCTCTTCTCGCTCTTCTTTGCGTATGTTAGCCACCATATATGCTTAGTCGCTGCTGCAACCTCACCACTTTACCCCTTCCTTTCCCTTTAAGCTTTGTTAGTCTTGATACCCATGGTAATGGGATTGCTGAGTCCTCGTGGCTCACAGATTACTACAACAACAGTTGCAGGTGCAGGTTATGCGATGATGATGACGCGAGAGCGATGCTTGCTTGCGTTGAGTTCTTCTTCTGCTTCTTCGATCAGGGGATAGGTTCCAGATCGGCAGCCTGGGCTAGCAGGGTGGATGTCGTTTGAGTTTCTGTTTGTGTTTCATCCGTAGTCGGATGATGCTCTGATGTATTGTGATGTTTTATTCATGTGGCATTGTATGCCTTATGTATGTATCCCCATCTATTATGTAATGTTGATGTAATGATATCCACCATGCAAAAGCGTTTCAATATGCGGGTCTATCCTTGGTGGGACCTTCGAGTTCCTTTTGGATAGGGTCGCATATTGAGCGTGACAAGTTGGTATCAGAGCCTCGACCGACCCTAGGAGCCCCCTTGATTGATCGCGTAGTTTGGCCGATGTTGAGTCTAGAATAAACTATTTTCGAAGTCTAGTTATATCGGAGAGTAGGAATTCTTTTTACTCCTCAGCCCCTTCGTCGCTCTGGTAAGGAATCTTGACGTAGGTGTTTTGAATTACTCCTCTTCCCCTTCAAATTTTTCTTTAGGATCACGCAGTTGGTTTTTCCGGTAGTTGTTCCTCAGCTCTTTTTATCAGGTGCATTTCTCGTCAAGTCGACTCGAGCCTCTTCATCCTTGAGTTCAATCCTTAGTTGTTTTCTTTCCCACCCGCCCTCCCTTTTCTTCTTTAATCCGGAGTCCGTGTTCGAGTATCCATCCTACTCGTGCGAAGTCTTTGCTTTCTTTCCTCAATGATTTCAACCGGTGTTTCCTCTTCAAGATATTCGTCGTTTTCCCTTCCAGTTGCCTTTGTTTTCCCGCCCTCCCACCCTCTTCTTCCCGGAGCCTCAGTCTCTTTCGAGCATCAATTTTCATTCGTACGGAGGTTCTTCAGTCTTCCGTCAATCATTTCAATCGGTGATTCTCATCTCATTTGACATTCTTCATCCCTTTCTTTTTCCAGTGGACTCAATTCAAGTTTTTCGGGTTGATCATATTCTTTTCCTT
>NC_041393.1:167996357-168000427 GCF_002162155.2 Triticum dicoccoides
CCGCCGCCTCCCATCTTCCCCAACCCCGGCCGCGCCTCCCGGCCCGCGCGCCCGTCCCCGCCGCCGATCCTGCCGCCGCCGCCGGCCTTGGACCCGCGCCCCTCCGCGGCCTCCTCCGCCCGAGCCCCCGCCGGCGAGCAGCGCCGACGCCGCGCCGGTGCGCTCCCTCGGCGCCGGCCACCCGTCGTTCGATTCGGATGGGTGGGATGAGATCCACCCGTCCCGGAACCAAACGGCCCCGTCCCCGCCCGTATCTCCTCGTCCCGCTTCGTCTCGTCCAGTTTCGGAGGTTGATTTTTCGTCCCTAAATTCTGTAATTTTCATGCCATGTTTGTCATGTCGTATCTCTGCATCCGTAGCTCCGTTTCGTGCGTGTAATATGTCAAATTGTTCGCCTCGACGAGTACATCATTTCATCCCATTGAATCATATTCATTTGAGGTCATCTAGATGCCTGAATCATCGTTGTAAGAGTGCTTCGTGATATTTTCTGCTGTTTGTTAACAGAACGAGCTCTTTTGTCATTTTTGCCATGATTGATGTGTTCATCCTTTGAGGTTGATGTCTTCAGGTGTTTTGAACTATGCTATGTCTTCTTTACAGAGGTGCTTGCCATGCATTTTTGTGATCAATATGGTGACTAGCACAAGCATGCAAACTAGGCATCATGATGTTGCTGATTTTAGTCCCTGTTCTGCTGTTATTTTGATGCCATGTAAACTTGATGCTACAGAGTGATCCATGCATATTTTGAGATACTTCAGTAAGGGTGTTTTGAACATGTGGTTATTGTCTATCCATTCATGGCATTGTTGGCAATTATGGAGTAGTCTAGCATGTCATTTGAGTGCTCTACTTTTGCTTCAACATGTTTCCTGGCAGATTGTTTACATGTTATTCAATTTGGCCAAGCTTGCTATAGTTGATCCTTGCATGCTATGGACTTGTTCTTGACTTGGTTTGTTTCACAAACATGTCTTCTTGATGATTCTATGCTTATATTGTCATGCAATGACTTGTGGTGAGTGAATCGAGCTTGTTAAGTAGGGTTCATGATGTTGCTGTTTTGCTAGGCTGAATCTGTTATTTCGTGATGCTATATAAACATGTTGCTACTAATCATTCTATGCATAATCTGGAGTTGTTCTATAAACATGTTTTGATCTATATGTCATCCTCTAACCATCCATGCCCCTGGTTGCATTTATAGCTTGCTGTAGATTGTTCATATCTTGCTCTAAAGTTGCTTCATAATGTTGTTGTCAGCCTGTTAACATTAAGTTCACTTGTTACCATGTGTTTTCCTAGTGATCCATGCACCCTATGGACTTGCTCTTGCCATGCCTAGCTTCTTAAACATGTCTTCTTACTGTTGGGTGCCTTGCCATGCCATGTTATGCTCTGTAGTGAGTGGTACAAGCTCATCTACATGCCTTCATAATTATGTTCCTGCCATGTTTGAATCTGTATTATAACTTGCCATGTTTATGTGGGTGCCATTATATCTTCTGATCCTTTTTGGCTTATGGTCACTAAGGGACTTTTGATCTATGCTTTGAGTAGAATCATGCCATGTCTTTGTTTGCTATTATAAGTTCCTGTAACATGTTGTTTGATAGCCCTAAACATTACATCATGATGTTATTTTCTGCAAAGTCTAATTGTTATAACTTGCAATCTTACCATGTGTGTTTGAGTATGTTCTAGTGATTTCTGGAGATAGTTCAGTGTTCATGTTTTGTTATGTTTTACCTGTACATCATGCCCATGCCATTTGTTATTATGTTCTGGTACTGTAGTTTGTTGTTTTGATGCTTGCAATATGCCTAGTTGCTGTTTTGGACAGATTGTTGCTATAACTTGTTTCATGTGTATGTGTTTGAACCGTTGCTCCGTTTTGAGTGTGCTCTATATGAAACTTGCTTAGAATTGCATGTAGTTTCATATTATCATGTTGCATCCTTGTTTTGAGGTGTTTGCTTGATGTTTGTATGCATTTTGCATCAATGCCATGTTTAACTTGTTTTGCTCACATCTTCTAGGCCGTAGCTCCGAACTAAATGAACTTTATATGTAACTTGACTAGAAACTCGTGTAGATCATCTTTGTGCATCTTAACTTGCTGTTTAACAACTCGAACATAAGGTTTGTTCAGATCTGGACCAATTTCGAAATTTGCATATGAGGACTTACCGGAATTGTTATATGTTGTTCCCGTCCTCATTTAAACTTGCCTTGATGTGTTGCTCTTGTTTGCGTCATCTCTTGCCATGAGTAGCTTCATGTAGCTTTGTCATGCATCATGCTTGTTGTGCATCATGTCTTGTTCATGTGTGGTGTGTTTACTATGTTGTGTGCTTCTTTTCGATAGTTCCTATTTCCGTTGCGATCGTGAGGATTCGTTCGTCTACGCTTGGTTCGTCTTTGTGGCTTCATCCGTTCGTCTTCTTCATGGACTCGTTCTTCTTCCTTGCGGGATTTCAGGCAAGATGACCGCTACCCTGGATCTCACTTCTATCATTGCTATGCTAGTTGCTTCGTTCTATCGCTATGATGCGCTACCTATTACCTGTTTTTCAAGCCATCCCATATTGCCATGAACCTCTAACCTTTGACACCTTACCTATGCAAACCGTTGTTTGGCTATGTTACCGCTTTTGCTCAGCCCCTCTTATAGCGTTGCTAGTTGCGGGTGAAGTTGAAGATTTCTCCATGGTGGATAGGATTATGTATGGGATATCACAATATCTCTTATATTTTTAATGCATCTATATATTTGGTAAAGGGTGGAAGGCTTGGCCTTTTACCTGGTGTTTTGTTCCACTCTTGTCGCCCTAGTTTCCGTCATACCGGTGTTATGTTCCCGGATTTTGCGTTCCTTACGCGGTCGAGTGATTTATGGGACCCCCTCGACAGTTCGCTTTGAATAAAACTCCTCCAGCAAGGCCCAACCTTGGTTTTACCATTTGCCTCACCACCACCTACCCTTTCCCTTGGGTCGGCCAACCCGAGGGTCATCTTTATTTTTAGCCCCCCCGGGCCAGTGCTTGTCTAAGTGTTGGTCCGAACCGAGCGATGTCCGGCGCCCCCTGGGCAACCAGGGTCTATGCCAACCCGACGTCTGGCTCATCCGGTGTGCCCTGAGAACGAGATATGTGCAGCTCCTATCGGGATTTGTCGGCACAGCGAGAGGCTTTGCTGGTCTTGTTTTACCATTGTCGAAATGTCTTGTAAACCAGGATTCCGAGTCTGATCGGGTCTTCCTGGGAGAAGGTCTATTCCTTTGTTGATCGCGAGAGCTTGTCATGGGCTAAGTTGGGACACCCCTACAGGGTATAATCTTTCGAAAGCCGTGCCTGCGGTTATAGGCAGATGGGAATTTATTAATGTCCGGTTGTAGATAACTTGACACTAGATCCGAATTAAAATGCATCAACCGTGTGTGTAGCCGGGATGGTCTCTTCTCGGCGGAGTCCGGGAAGTGAACACGGTTTCTGTGTTATGTTTGACGTAAGTAGGAGTTCAGGATCACTTCGTGATCATTACTAGTTGACGACCATTCCGCTTGTTCTCTTCTCGCTCTTCTTTGCGTATGTTAGCCACCATATATGCTTAGTCGCTGCTGCAACCTCACCACTTTACCCCTTCCTTTCCCTTTAAGCTTTGCTAGTCTTGATACCCATGGTAATGGGATTGCTGAGTCCTCGTGGCTCACAGATTACTACAACAACAGTTGCAGGTGCAGGTTATGCGATGATGATGACGCGAGAGCGATGCTTGCTTGCGTTGAGTTCTTCTTCTGCTTCTTCGATCAGGGGATAGGTTCCAGATCGGCAGCCTGGGCTAGCAGGGTGGATGTCGTTTGAGTTTCTGTTTGTGTTTCATCCGTAGTCGGATGATGCTCTGATGTATTGTGATGTTTTATTCATGTGGCATTGTATGCCTTATGTATGTATCCCCATCTATTATGTAATGTTGATGTAATGATATCCACCATGCAAAAGCGTTTCAATATGCGGGTCTATCCTTGGTGGGACCTTCGAGTTCCTTTTGGATAGGGTCGCATATTG
>NC_041393.1:168000437-168001116 GCF_002162155.2 Triticum dicoccoides
GCGTGACAAGTTGGTATCAGAGCCTCGACCGACCCTAGGAGCCCCCTTGATTGATCGCGTAGTTTGGCCGATGTTGAGTCTAGAATAAACTATTTTCGAAGTCTAGTTATATCGGAGAGTAGGAATTCTTTTTACTCCTCAGCCCCTTCGTCGCTCTGGTAAGGAATCTTGACGTAGGTGTTTTGAATTACTCCTCTTCCCCTTCAAATTTTTCTTTAGGATCACGCAGTTGGTTTTTCCGGTAGTTGTTCCTCAGCTCTTTTTATCAGGTGCATTTCTCGTCAAGTCGACTCGAGCCTCTTCATCCTTGAGTTCAATCCTTAGTTGTTTTCTTTCCCACCCGCCCTCCCTTTTCTTCTTTAATCCGGAGTCCGTGTTCGAGTATCCATCCTACTCGTGCGAAGTCTTTGCTTTCTTTCCTCAATGATTTCAACCGGTGTTTCCTCTTCAAGATATTCGTCGTTTTCCCTTCCAGTTGCCTTTGTTTTCCCGCCCTCCCACCCTCTTCTTCCCGGAGCCTCAGTCTCTTTCGAGCATCAATTTTCATTCGTACGGAGGTTCTTCAGTCTTCCGTCAATCATTTCAATCGGTGATTCTCATCTCATTTGACATTCTTCATCCCTTTCTTTTTCCAGTGGACTCAATTCAAGTTTTTCGGGTTGATCATATTCTTTTCCTT
>NC_041393.1:168001578-168002763 GCF_002162155.2 Triticum dicoccoides
TCACCTCATAATTTTTGAGATGTTATCCATAAGTCCACATCAAGTTTATTCCTTCGTTGTTGATTTTCTCAACAACTCCATTCAATCCTTCCTTCTAAGTTCTTTTCATTCCATTCTTTCAATTCTTTCCGAAGGTTTTGTATCATGTCTCCATCAAGTATCATTCCATCTTGTGAAGTTCGTTTTCTATTCTTTCCTTGTTCAACCGGAGTGCTGCCTAAATCCTTTCAGTCTTATTCATTTCTTATCTCGTCTAATCGGAGTTGTTTCATAGTCTATCTGATTCCGTGAGCTTTCGATTCTCGTAATTCTCGTCTTCACTCTCTTTTTCTTGAGTGCTCTCAATTCTTTGCTTCTTCTTTTGAGTTCTTGTTTCACCTCTTCCTTTTCCCTTCTGTCTCGGTCCTAAGATCTCGGGACGAGATCTCTTGTTAGTGGAGGAGTGTTGTAACGCCCCAGATTCGATGCGCCAGGTGTCTTCCAGTTATTCACCGTCGTTGCCATGTCATTTGCTTGCGTGTTGCATTTTATCATGTCATCATGTGCATCTCATTTTGCATGCGTGTTCGTCTCATGCATCCGAGCATTTTCTCCGTTGTCCGTTTTGCAATCCGGCGCTCCTATGCCCTCCGGCGTTCCCCTTTCGTCTCTCATTGTGAGTGGGTATTAAACTTTCTCGGAATGGACCGAGGCTTGCCAAGTGGCCTTGGTATAGCACCGATAGACCGCCTGTCAAGTTTTGTGCCATTTGGAGGTCGTTTGATACTCCAACGGTTAACCGCGTAGCCCGAAAGCCCTATTTGTCTTGCAGCCCAACACCCCTTCCAAAGTGGCCCAAAACCCAGCAAACTCCCCTCCATGCTCTTGGTCGTTCGATCACGATCGCGTGGCCGAAAACCGCTCCTCATTTGGACTCTCCTAGCTCCCTCTACCTATAAATATGTGGCGTCCCCCGAAATTCCCGCAGTCCAAACCCTAGTTTTCCCCTCCGCGCCGCGCCGGACATGTCCGTCCCTGGCCGGAGACGTCCGCCACCGCCCCTCCGCGAATCGCCTGCCGCCAGGTCGCCCGCGCCACCCTCCATCGCGCCGGCCCGCTCGGGCCCGAGACCGGCCCTCGCGGGCCCATCTCCGCACCGCCGCCCGCGCCCGCCTCCCGCGGCAGCCCCGCCGCCACCTTCCGCCG